>NC_092165.1:30258223-30555723 GCF_045791955.1 Oncorhynchus clarkii lewisi
GCAGGCAGACAGGCGGTGGGTTTAAGATGGGAGGTAATGTGAGTGGCACCGTGTCTAATGATGCACACATTCAGTGTCATGGAGGCTGGCTCTCCCGTGAGTCCTGGTTTGAGTGACTCGTCTGATGTTTGGGTCTTTTAATAGGACATCAAAACCGGAGTGGCACAGAGAACGCCAGAGAGGAACGCTGAGAGGAACATGGACGTAGAAGGTAGAAGCTAACTCTGCCTCTCATAAAGAGATCACAGAAACTCCCCTCACTGTACTGATCACTGTCTCAACTCAAGGAGAGAGAGAGAGAGAGAGAGAGAGAGAGAGAGAGAGAGAGAGAGAGAGAGAGATCACAAAAGGAGAACGGCGATATACTTACAGTACAGAGTTCTAATTACAAACCTAGATCTGAAACATTACGAGGATAACATTGGTACACTTGACCCAACAATAATAAAGTACACATACAATTAAACCAACTTACATTGATATTTTGGTCATTTAGCAGACGCTCTTAAAAGCGCCTTGCTCAAGGGCATGTTGACAGGTTTTTCACCTAGTCAGCTCGGGAATTCGAACCAGCAACCTTTACGTTATTGGCCAAACCTTGTAACCGCTAGGCTACCTGTCGCGTTAGTGTGAATGTCAAAGGGTTATTTAGTTCATAATACATTGTTTTAAAATCGTGTTTAAAAAGATGTGGAGGTCTTGAGCCTAAAGATATAAGGAAGTGAATAATGACTCATCAATGTTTCTATTAACTCAAGGCTTAGTTGCAGTTAAATTAGTTATGACCTTGTATTACTAAATGAACAAAGCCTTTACAGACAAACAAAGCTATTAAGACAAAATATCATCACCCGAAAAGACTGCATGAAAGGACTTTGTTTGAAAATCAACTTTTTCAATTATGAGTACTGTTGTGTTGTTACCTCAACTTTTATATTATATATTTTTAATGAGAATAATTCATAATCTCTTAATTTAGTAATACAAAATAATAATTTCAGCATTCATTTTGTTAGCATTTGTATTATGTTACACTGTGACTTATTTGTACCATTAGCATTGGGGTACAGCACTGTGATAATGCCACTGTAATGGGGCACTGCCACTCTTTCCCTAACGCAGTATGTATACGGTGTGTGAGCGACCCTAACTAGGTCAAACTATCTGAAGAACAAAACACAACAAACTTTCGGTTGTAAAAGCCATCACAAAGATAGAGGGGAAAGGAAAGGAATGAAAAAAACACTTGTCACAAACTTGACACTTTTCTCCTTTTACCCGTCGAAAAGAGAGAGAAAAAGAGAGAACTCCAAAGGAAAGCTGTGTATCATTGTTCTGAAGTTCCCCTCCTTTGCTTTGCCTATCATAGCATTGAAATCAACACTTACCTTGTCAATGACATCTGGCAAATTGCCACACATTAAGAGGAAGTGGGGCTTGCCTTTCAAGAAGAGGAATCTGACTGTTTAATGCCTTAGTTGTCCCTGGGGCAGGAGCATGGCGGTGAACTGTCTTCCCTCTGTTCAGGTTCTGCTCAAAACAACTACTGGTTGAAAGGTTGTGGTTTTCCGCCACGGAGAAAGAATGACAAAAGGTCTTAGGAGACCTTATTAATAGGTGGTAAAATGATCAAATCAGAAAATGAATTGTATTAATCATGCAATATTCTGAGAGAAAACATGACAATGATAATAAGTTAGTGATACAAATACCTATGTTGAAATAATTATTTTTAAAAAACGATATATTCCGCGTTGTGTTACCTTACCTTAAGAAGTCAACCGAATGAAGTGTGAAAGAACAGTTTTGAAACAACTGAATGATTTACACCTGTATGACAGAAGCTTCTACGGCCCTCATTACAATAGTCTCTTTAGCTTCTCTCAGCGTAGCCGTGGCATACCAGCAAAACACCTCACACAAATCTCACGCCAATAACTCAGGAGGTGATCCACATCTATAAGTCAGCGTATATACCTTTATTGTATTGCTGTTGTTTGGGAGTCTGTTTCTTTCTCTCTCACAGTCTTTCGTATTCAGCGTATTCAGCGTATGTACTGTACGTGAGAGGAGCAGTTTGTACTGCAGCACCGCGGGGGACTCACCAGTAAAGAGAATGCACCTGTTTGCGATAAGGGACAGATCAACATTTACTGAGAGGGCGGGGTGGTCCAAAATAGGGGAGGGTTGTGTGTTTCTTTGGGGGGGGGTCACAGGGGAGGGTAGTGCGTTTTTTTTTACCTGGTTTACATTCTCGCTTCTGCTTGTATTTTCCCTACAAACAATGACTTGACTTACTTTTGATATTACCCTAATACAGTTTAGAAACATTGGTGAAGGTTTGGTGTGGCTATTATTAATCTTTAGTTACTGCAGGCCTATGACATGAAGGCTGTGCGCCCCCGGCTCTCCAACCGAGTTTCAGGCCTACCAGAGTTATTCCTATAATCCAATAATATAATACTTATCTTTATAGAAAATACTCAGATAAAAAATTTACGAATTACCCCCCTTCTGTAAGTCTACATCTGTATAGCAGACTGAGTAGCCTTCTGACATAAAGAAATGAATGTCGGTGTCATAGCATACCACCGGCATTAATTTGTGGAATTTCTTTCCTTCTTTAAGCCAATCAGTTGTGTTGTGAAAAGGTAGGGGTGGTATACAGAAGATAGCCCTATTTGGTAAAAGACAAAGTCCATATTATGGCAAGAACAGCTCCAATAAGCTAAGAGAAACGTTAGACCATCCTTACTTTAAGACATGAACGTCAGTCAATACAGAACATTTCAAGAACTTTGAAAGTTTCTTCAAGTGCAGTCGCAAAAACCATCAAGCGCTATGATGAAACTAGCTCTCATGAGGACAGGAATGGAGGACCACCACAGGAATGGAAGACCCAGAGTTACCTCTTCTGCAGAGGATAAGTTCATTAGAGTTAAAAGCCTCAGAAATTGCAGCCCAAATACTTTGCAGAGTTCAAGTAACAGACACATCTCAATATTGACTGTTCAGAAGAGACTGTGAATCAGCCCTTCATGGTCGAATTTCTGCAAAGAAACCACTACTAAAGGACACCAATAATAAGAAGAGACTTGCTTGGGCCAAGAAACACGAGCAATGGACATTAGACTGGTGGAAATGTGTCCTTTGGTCTAGAGTCCAAATTGGTGATTTTTTGGTTCCAACCACCGTGTCTTTGTGAGACGTGGTGTGGGTGAACGGAGGATATCCGTATGTGTATTTCCCACCGCAAAGCATGGAAGAGGAGGTGTTATGGTGTGGGGGTGCTTTGCTGGTGACAATGTCTATGATTTATTTAGAATTCAAGGCACACTTAACCAGCATGGCTACCACAGTATTCTGCAGCGATACACCATCCCATCTGGTTTGCGCTTAGTGGGACTATCATTTGTTTTTCTTCAGGACAATGACCCAACACACATCCAGGCTGTGTAAGGGCTATTTGACCAAGGAGTGTGATGGAGTGCTCCATCAGATGACCTGGCATCAACATTCCCCCGACCTCAACCAAATTGAGATTGTTTGGGATGAGTCGGCCCACAGACTTGAGGAAAAGCAGCCAACAAGTGCTCAGCATTTGTGAGAACTCCTTCACAACTGTTGGAAAAGCATTCCTCATCAAGCTGGTTGAGAGAATGTCAAGAGTGTGCAAAGCTGTCATCAAGGCAAAGGGTGGCTATTTGAACAATCTCAAAAATAAAATATTTTAACACTTTTTGGTTACTACATGATTCCATAGGTGTTGTTTCACAGTTTCAATGTTTTCACTATTATTTTATGATGTAGAAATTAGTAATTTTTTTAAAGAAAAACCCTTGGTAGTGTATTTCTGAAAATATTAATATCATACAGTGGACACCTAAGACTATGGGCCTTTGCATGCAATGCCCTGATACACTTAGTGGTAAAATCTCTGGCAACTGAACCATAAGGTGGACAAATATTATTTTAGGAAAGTACCCCCCCCCCCCCCCCCCTCAAAAAAATAGGCTATAAAGTTTTGCATATGCTACATATCGAAACACAAGAAAGTGTTTTTGTAACTTATTATATGTTGTCTTTCAGGACACGTAAATGTGGATTATTGGCCAACATCCCTCGTTTATTGTTGGCGCTGGCTGCCCCAGGTTGGATCTGAATGCATATGGATGTCCGTAAAATTTCTCAAATGTCCGGTACATTAAAATCTTCCCTCTCCTGTTGCCCGGCGTCAAATTTCCCTAAAGAAGACTGAAGTGGCATACTGTTTTAGAGCATTCCCATGAAAATCGAAATGGCATACTGTTTTAGAATATTCCCATGAAAATCTCTCATCAATTGGATGGGAACCTGCGCTTGCCCAATGTCATTTTGATTATGCCTGCACATCGTGGTTCACCAGCAGCCCCAAACTTCTAAAGAATAAACTACCAGCCAAACAAGCTTGTAAGAATTGTACTTAAACTCCACCCTCATACTCATCTGTAGGTTTAGCTTTTTTTCTCTCTCTATCTCTGTAATGTGTCTGTATATATGTATTGTATATGTAGTAATGTAAAACATAGGGGCCACAATGGGAATAAGTCCATTTAAAAATGATTTTTGGTATATACAGTATGTCTTTTTTTTTTACTGACAAATAAAATCAATCAATCCAAACTGTGTAGCGGACCAATTTAGAAATGGAAAGAGACATCTGTTTCAAAACACCAAAAAGTTGAATGACATTCAGAGATTGTCAAGCCAAGCCTTCGCTATTGGATACGCCTACAAGGTAGGGAGGGATGTATTTTCTGTTTGTCGAGATTGACGTAGTCTACTTATTGTGGTGTTGAAAACGCAAACCATGATATTGAAGTGCCCGAAGTTGGTATATTTTATATGGTTGTTTTATTGGTTGTGTGGTGCATCGGCACAGAAAGCTGTTGGTTTGAAAATTTGTTGCGTATATTTTCTATAATTATAAATATGGCACCAAAATGTTTCAAATCTGATTCCCCCTAGCTGATCATTGTCTGCAACCGGCTCTGATCGTAATGTAAATGAAACAGGCAGGGAGAGTGAGCTCGTCTGTGCATGGCATCAACTGTGTCACAAAAGCATGCTGAACTGGCAAAGTTGATATCCACGTTTATAAACACAGGGTTGCTACAGTTATTGGTATTTGTGGTGGTAAACATCATTTTGAGTTAATTCAATGAGGGTGAGGGTGTTCAATTATTTTACAGTACAAGGGGAAGGTCTTGTAAAAATATTTTTACATTGGATAGGGGGGTGTATTTATTTTTTATGACATCTTGAGTTGGACCAGCCCCTCACCCCGGTAAATTTTGATCTGTTCCTTACCTGTTTCTACTCCAGTAAATGTCTCAGGAGTTGTCCCAAATATATAGGCTTTAAAACTGAACATACATACGCTTTTTAACAGTCCGTTATACACTGATAACCATGGGGATGTTATCATTGATCTAGTTTCTCTAAATCATGAAAAACATTCAATTAGAATACATACAACCACAAATACCAAGTTCAAATTCCATGTATTGCCATTTGTAGGTGCAAATACATACCTACAGGGACAAATCTGCTTAAAATGTTGTGATTGTCAATGACCTGTGCGCTACTCAAAGATTTTAAAAGGGATCAAGCTAAGTAAAATGTTGTGATTCCTTTGATATTTATAACTGTAATAACATGATATAGTTTTTCACCTCAGCAGAGCCACAGAGAGGAAAAGGTTAAGCATATCCTCTGACAGTGTAAAATACGCAGTGTAAAATAAATGTGATATTTAGTCTATGTTGGGCAGCAGTTGTGACAGCTACTTAGTGGAGGTGGGCCCGACGTGCATCTTAACAGGCACTGACAATTTAACATGTTAGGGATTGATTCTGAAGGGTTTTCCTTGAGTTTAACCATTGTAGGAAAACACTACAACGTTTTAGGCAAAATAGTTATATAAGCACAGGCTGTCATGTGCTTATATACTGTACTATAGGTACATATTGATGTATGGTTAATCTAATTCAACACAAATACACAATGCAGAAGACAACACAATACCAACTGTGATTTCTGCTTTTATATTTTTTGCAGACCAAGAAATGCAGGTTGAAAAACCGTATCACTCTCAACGTTGATATTTACATTTTTGGGTAGATTATAATTTTCAGTCAATGTCAACAAATGATTTAATGATTTCCACAGTCTATCAGAAAGTGCTGCATGTCCTTAACAAACACCGTTCTCATCATTCTCCAAAAATCTCCAACGACTGAATGTGGCGGTGTCACGAGCACATGCTTCTACTACTCTGCATTTCATTTTCTGTATCTTATTTTTAAATTGTCTTTTTGTAGCTTCCTCCTGCCCCCCTACACCCCCCCCCCCCCCAGCCCAATCCCCTGGTTCCTAAGCAGCAGGCACCGAGGATGGAGAGTGGTTACACTGTGTCCATGGCTGCATCCCAAATGGTATCCAGTCCTCATATAGTGCACTAACTTTGACCAGAGCCCTATGGGCCCGATGGGCCCTGCTCAAAATTAGTGCACTAAATAAGGAATATGGTAACATTTGGGATGCAACCCATGTGTGCAGTCAGAGAGAAATGGCCTTTTGTCTATGCTGCTCCTAGTCACAGAAGGTCACACAGGCTTACCCTGGGAATAAAGCCCTGGCCATTGTTATAATTTGCATTGATGCATAGAGAGGGCGATAGAGAGGGGGCTGCATGCAGCCGGGTAGAAGGTTATGCAGAGCAAAGGCGTCTTTGCATGGCAATGTGTGCAACGGACAGACGGCGTATTTCTTCCTCCCCCCCCCCACCCCCCCTGCCCGGCCACCCCTCCGCCCCTCAATCCACCATCCCCCTTAGGAAATGAGGGCCTCTTCAAGGTCAGTGTCAAGGACAGTGTGGCCAATTAGTATGCAGATCAGGGCCTGATGTAGTTTAAGAGTATTGCTCTGATGCAATCACATTAGTTAGGCCAGTAAAGAATTCCCTCCCTGACCTCAATCATAGAGGCTACAGGAGGAGGTGATGGGATAACAGAGGAGCGAGGAGGGAGCAAGAAGCTGAGTAGTAGCCCGGGACACCAGGACACTGCTTTACAAAACCACTATAGCTAGCTAGTACCGTCCACCGCTATCCCCACCACCAGAGCGGGCAAGGCTCACATCAATACATACGCATGCATGCACGCACATACAGAGCTACACCAAAAATAAAAGGTGGCCTTCAATTAATATTTAAGATGGAAAGAAAGCTCCCCGCGATTCCTCCTGTTCTATTTGTCACACATCACTCAGTCTGTCACCTTTAATGGCCCCAAATAGTCTTGATCAATTGAGAGCAAATATTGATGTTTTCCGTTTCTCAGCGAGTGGTAGCAGGTGGAATATAATGGGAATCCTCTCTGCTGTGTTGGAAACAATATACAGAATATTCATTATGTGACTCTCTCTCCAGCGTTGTCACCTCCCTTTTTGACAGAATGGGTTTACAAATGTATTATGCAAGAGATATAGAATGGCATTGTTGGGGATATCGCTAGCTTGGAAAATGATCAAAATAAATCACCTGTATTTTTGGCTACCATTTGTACCTCTATTCCTACAATAAATGCATTTATGATATACGTGAAATACCAGTATTCACAAGTTTAAAGTACTGTCTTTTTAGTGAAACCAAAGCACCGACGTTTCCATTTCAGTCTTGCTCTGTTGTCCAAATATTGCCTGTTTTGTTTCTGATTCTGCTAGTTGGTTGGACACATGCGTAGAGCGTGGTCAGAACATCCTCCAGGCGCTCTGCTGTGGCCTCAGAGGGTAGAATGCAATTTACTCCCCCCTTTCTTTTGTTAAATCTATGTCCGGGTTTTAAATTTCCTCCAATTCTCCCTCTATCTTTCTCCCCTTGTCGGAATTAATGAGATGGGGTTTGATCAGGGCAGCCAAGTGTTCCGAGAGAAATCTCACAACCGCCTTGTGTCCTGTAATAGAATTTGCATCTAATGCATACATAAATCAAACATCTTTCTGGACATTTTCATATGCATAATGTCATTTCATCCTCTTTCTTTCCAAGAGAGGAGCTGTGTTAGAAGGGGAGGGGGGGTAGAGAGGTAGATGTAGGTGACAGTGCATAGGGATTGTAGTTGGTGAGAGTGAGGAGATTTTTTTTTTGTACTTTCTTTTAACACTTTCAATTTATTTAGCTGCCTGTGTAGCCGTGGTGACTGGGATTGGAGAGATCTTTGGGTTTTGGTTGTCAGATACTTTTATGGAAAGATTTACAAAAAAAAAAAATTGTGTGTGTATATGTGTGTAGCAAGCGTGCACATGTGTGTGTGCAGGTGTGTGTGTGTGTTGTAAGTGTGTGTGTGTGTGTATCTGTCAGAGAGTGTGTGTATTTTAGGCATTTTGATGGGTATTTAGGAGAGTGGTGGAGGGTGGTTCATCACATCTACCTTATTCTTGTGGGCTTTGTTATGTAAATGAAGTGAAACTAGAAGATTCAAAGTGCTTTTTCTCCACAAGGAGATACAAGATAAAAAAAAAAGAAAGTGACAAGATGTCTTGATTGTCCTCAGTGTTTGCTACTCACTCGCTAACAAGGCTTGATATTGTAAAAATTCCATTCGCAACCGCCTCCATTTGCATGTCTTAGAAGGTACTTATTTGCACTATTAACTCTTTATTCCTTATTCCATGAATCAATCACATAGTTAAGACATGACATTTAAATCTGGGACAATTATATAACCTTAACCATACAACCTCCACCGGCCTATGAGTATATTATTATTCGCTGTGCAGTAAAATGTCGATTTTTTTTTTAAAGACAAGTATAATTGACAGTGATATGATTGCAGTCGTTACCCCAACTAGGACGTGTTTTAAAACATATTTGCATCTTCATCTTGAGAATCCTCAGACCTTCACATTGCCCAGAGATTTATACCCCACCTCTCACTTGATATTATATTTACTCCACTCATTTAAAAGGTTGTCCATATCCCATTCCAGGATGGGTCCGTTTTTCCAACCAAAGTCATTAAATACCATGTTTTTTCACTTTGGAAAGTCAAATATAAATCCTTTTGTATGCCCAAAGAGTCCTTGGAGACACAGCACACGTGTTTGCATGATGATGAAATAAGCTCAAATGTAAAGATGGCTCTGTACCAAGAATAATTATCTCCTGGCGTGATGCCAAAGACGAGATCAACAAAAACAGATTTCCCCATTTAAAGAGCTCCGCATCCCATCTCCTCCACAAAACCTCCCCATTAACCGTACGGTACTGGTCAAACACATTCACTCTCACCAGTCAAGTGTTTGTCATCGTACTGTTTCCTTCTTTAGCCATCAGATCCCCACACATCTACTTAAACCTAACAAAGGCCAGGACAATAATCAGGGATAAATTAGCTGTTGGTATAATCCTGTACTGTAGGACTATTGGAGCCAATCACTTTCTCCATGACAGGTTGTCAGCAGCTAAAGCGGAGGATATCCTGATATCTGTGACGGGCAGAAGTTCCTGTGCTAAAACAATAGCGTTAACGCTAATCAAGCTGGCAAAACAACCGCTAGGCCTCGATGATCGTTCATAGGTCTGCATCCCAAATGGCACCCTATTTCCTATGAAGTGCACTACTTTTGACCAGAGTACTATGGACTTCTAGGGCTCTGATCAAAAGTTGTGCCCTATGTAGAGAATAGGATGCCATTTTAGATGTGGCCATAATGCATTTTGGATCCCCCCTGATTCCTTCCACCCATCAACAGCCTCAAACTGCCTCAGTCTGACCCAACTGCCTCCCTCCACATTTTAATGTAATGTGATTACGAGTCCACTCTCATAAATAAAACACACAGCTAGCAGCGTGGTTTCTGTATGTACATGACGATAATGTGTCGCTCCCTTTCCTTTGATATTAATTAAAGAGTAATGTGTTTTCATTTATTTTCTTCATTTGAGAAGCAGGCACGGAAATCATAAAATAGTCAACAGGAACTCATGAGCTCAGAAGACAAATGACTTCTTTCCTCTTCCTGGAAGCATGGCTTAAAACGAAAGGAGGGAAAGGGAGGTTAACATTTAACAAGGATTAAATAATATTGACATCATTGTTATTTTTTTAACAGTTGTTTTTTTCTTCTCGCACATAAGAACTACTAGACCTCAAAATAATACCGATTCATTGAAGTCCCACAAAAGTGATATTTGACACTGATTTGCTGTAACAGGATGGTTTTAATGCCATGTCGTTAAGCACATGCCTAAAGTGTGTAAAAATGGATTATTTGAGCTTGACATGGATATTGGGCACTATCCAGGCATTTACACATTGCCCAAATAATTTTTGGAAAGCGTCCCCTAAAACGATGCCCAAACCTAAGTGTTCAATATGCTCCATTAGATGGGATCACAATAAGGCGTACAGAGACGAGTGCCTTTTTTTTAACATTTCTACTCAGTTGGGCAGCACTGCTCTGTAAGTTTAGCATCCATGCAGCTGGATGCATGGGTGCTAAACTAGTCCATTTGACTAGTTAACATTTTAGGGATGAGCTATTGGGTAACTTGTTCGCTGTTATTCAGTGCTCTCACACCCGCTCAAAATGTTCCTCCAAATTACTACTCTACATGGGTAAACACAGTGTCAGTTTGGGGTTTTACACCCACTGATAAACACTCATATTATCCTATATCAGTCTATTCCCCATCACAAAATCACCAGACACTCAAAAATGACGGGATGGGAAATCTGTTTGTTTTGTGAACTTTGTGATCTCAGTTTGGGGCATTCTGCTCTGTTGACCTCTTCTGCTCTGGTGACCCATAACCCCATTTGATCATTGAGTAAGCGTGTGAAAATACATACTGTGTAAAAGAAGGAGAATCATTCAAAGCTGATTTTTTTTTTAGAACGAGTGTCCCTCTATTGTACATTCACCTTGTCAAGTTTGTGTGAACAATCTTCATAAACAGGAATAGATTTGAAACTTGAAATTGAACATAGAGGTAGTCTCTTTTTTTTTAACAAGCAATAGTTTCCCACAGATTTCAAAGATCGCTATCTCAGTACACTACATTTGTGTACCTATACAGTATCATGTCAAGGAGCTGTCCTTCTGTTCTTGTGAGAAAGCCATATGTGTCTTTGACAATGTATACGGCAAAGGGTGTCTTTGAGCGACTTAAAAAAACAACAACAACTACGGCGCCTAAATGTGTCAATGGATGCACTGAGACGGAACCTAAGGCAGTAGGACCATCTGCAGAGGCAGGTGTTGGCCAACCGAGGCTACGCTGGATCTTTGACTGGACATGCCATCCTTTAGCAGACTCAGATGTTCTACAACATCTGTACTTCACAGGTTGATGGTCTGCGTTGACTTGAAGGAGGGCCTCCGTATTCGAACAAGCCGGCAAAAGCATGTTGTGTGGCTGTTTAGCGACAGAGGAGGCATCTGTGTTGCTGAGTAGAACACAGCCTGGGTTGGTTTGTCTTCTATTGGGTCTTTTACAACTGATCTGGTCTTTGGGCAAATTGTTCCCTGAAATGCAAATTCAAAAAGCCAATTGAGAACAAACAGAAAGTTAGTTCAGTCCAAGATTTGTTGTGAAGGAAACCAGATTAATATTCTCATCAGATAGTTCCCAAAGACCTTGGTCATTCTCATTTACTAACACAGTGAAAATAATAATAGAAAACTTCAATCATTACGTGGCCATAACCGTGATATGTGTTATTTCTCTCTCTCTCTCCCTCCCTCTCTCTCTCTCTCCCTCCCTCTCTCTCTCTCTCTCTCTCTCTCTCTCTCTCTCTCTCTCTCTCTCTCTCTCTCCTCCTTCACTTCTATGCAGTCTTTGTCTCTCCACCCAACATACTAGAGGTCCCCTCAATCTCCTCAAATAAATTAGTTTAGCATAAAAGCCTAATTTGATTAAACCCTGGTCACTCTGAATCAAGGCTGAGCTACCCTTGTTCAGGGTCTCTATCTGGGTGAGTGGTGCCCTCTCTGCCCTCTCTGACTACACAGACACAACAGACATCGAGTGAGTCCCAAATGGCACCCTATTGGCCCTGCTCAAAAGTAGTGCAATAAATAGGGAATAGGGTGCTATTTGGGATGCATTCAGTTTTTCCTCTGATTAACCCTCCAAGATGTTTACTTTAATTCATCAAATTGCCACACTGTCTTGATTTTGTGGACGTGGATGATGCTCGGGGAAGCCAGTCTGTCCATGTCCATCTGCATTGGTCTTCTTGGGTCTTTATGGCCTAAACTCACCAAGGGCGAGTGTATGAGGGGTGTGTGTGATTTATTTTTGGCGAGCGGGTTGTCTGGTTTGACGCTTCGCTCAATTAGAACTTGTCTCTATTTCTGTGTTTTGTCGCTGGCGCTGTAGTCGAACAAAACAATAACATTTTTGTTATTATTCTTCTTTTTTTTAAGCTCATTTGAATTGAAAGAGGTAGCTAAGCGTTGAGGCTTTGCCATACATGCTAAATTAGACCAAATTCTCCACTTATGGAAGCGCAACATCGTTATCAGCGAAGATGACTGGAGATATAGACTATCCTACTAGCATACAGTCACTGCTCTGCCTGTCCCGTCTTTTCCATCTGCCTTGCTCTGCTTGCTCCACACACCTGTTCTTGTGAGTTTTTTGCTTTATTCTGACTTTTTCCTCCACCGTTCACATAGTTGACATTGGTCATGTCCGAATACCAGTACTTGCTTTTGGGTATGCAAAAATAGAACGTTTTACACAAGTTTTTAATTTGATCACTCTTTTGCTGCAGAGAATTTATCTGCACAGCATGAAATGCAAATGTGTCGTGTCTTCGAGGTTTAAAAATGCTTCTTGACTTGCCCTAACAAAAAATCTTGCCCTAACAAAAAATAGATTCATTATAATACATACATAATACATATAATAATGTACATTTCCTGTTGCTGCCGGATTTTTTTCCTGCTGTAGCAAACTGGTTCAAATTGAGATCCTAAATCTGTAGCATGAGACATTTTTAAAAATGTGTTTGCTTTAAATGCCAGGATGTTAATCTAGTAGAATTCGCTGCACACTATTGAAGAAGAGAATCATCACCCACATTGACAACAGTTGACAATCAGAGAAGGTGACGCACTCTACCAAAATTAATGAATGGTGGGAATTAATGCAATTGTGCATTAGATGACATTCTCAGTATGGATGAGTCTAGTATTTATTTATGTAATTAATTTGTTTATTTGGATCTCCATTAATTTTTGCAGAACCAGCAGCTACTCTTCCAGGGGTCCACAAAAAAACACAAAACATGACAAGTAATAATACACTAATAGACTGATAGACAAGGAAAGTCACACAAATTTGAAATACTATGATATACTGTAAAAAAAAACGCAAAAAAATATAGCTTGCCAAATCAAATACATTTTTATTTGTCAAATGTGCCGAATACAACAGGTGTAACCCTTACTGTGAAATGCTTACTTACAAGCCCTTAACCAACAATGCAGTTACAAACAACGGCGAAAACACACAAAATAGCACAATTGGTTAGGAGCCTGTAAAACGACAGTCATCTCATCCGGCGCCATTATATTATAATGTATGACTCTGGGTGTTTCTGGGTGTGTTTGTGTGTGTGTCCCCTCACAGTCCCCGCCGTTCCATGAGTTGCTTTTAATCCGTTTTTGTTAATGTAATTTTGCTGTTTGCTTGAGTAATGATTGCATGGAAGGGAGTTCCATGACTTTGTATACAACTGTGCATTGCAGTGAATTCGTTTTGGACTCGGGGACTGTGAGGAGACCCCTGGTGGAATGTCTTGTGGGGTATGTATGGCTGTCTGAGCTGAATGTTATTTGATTATGCAGACAATATGGAATTCTCGTTCCAGTAATATTTCTCATAAAAACTAGAAGAGAAGCAGTTAATTTCTTGTCAACCCTCAACCAGGAAACACTGGCATGCATGTTGTTGATGTTAATTCTGTATGTGCAGTTAAGGGTAAGGCATGCTGCTCTGTTTTGAGCCGGCTGCAGATTTTCTAGGTCTTTCTATGCTGCAGACATACCCCTCCCCATTTGAACCAAATACAATGCTTTTAGTTTTAGATATATTTAAGACCAGTTTATTCTTAATCACCCATTCTGATACTGACTGTAACACCTTATTTAGAATTTCAGTGAGCTCACTGGCATTGGGTGCTGACATGTAGAGTGTGGTATCATCTGCTTACATGGTTATTCTAGCTTTGTGTAAGACCAGTGGTAAATCATTTGTAAAAATATAGAAGAGTAACGGCACAAGGCAACTGCCTTGAGGGACACCGCATGGTACATTTCTGATGTTAGAGAAGCTTCCATTAAATAACACTCTCTGGGGTCTACTGGATAAATAACTCTCCAACCATGTGATGGCAGGTGAGATAAAGCCATAGCAAGTTAGCTTTTTCAATAACAATTTATGATCAATAACATCAAAGGCTGCACTGAAATCTAAAGATACAGCTCCAACTATCATCTTATTATCCATTTATTTTAATTAACCAATCACCAATTAACAAATCACCAATATAAGGAATTTCCATCTGAGTCAGTGGTGTACAAGTTGAGTGCCCCTCTCTATATGCATGCTGAAAGTCAGTAGTTAACTTGTTCTCTGAAAGATAGTGTGGTACTACTTATATTTTTTACAACTTTTACTTTTACTTCCCTACATTCCTAAAAAAAATAATGTACGTTTTACTCCTTACATTTTCACTGACACCCAAAAGTACTAGTTACATTTTGAATGCTTATCAGGACAGGAACATTTTCTAATTCACACACTTGTCAAGAGAACATCCCTGGTCATTCCTAATGCCTCTGATTTGTCAGACTCACTAAACACAAATGCTTCGTTTGTAAATGATCTCTGAGTGTGCCCCTGGCTACCCATAAAAAAAGAAAAGAAAATCATGCCGTCTGGTTTGCTTAATATCAGGAATTTAAAATGATTTATACTTTTACTTTCGATTCTTAAGTACATTTTAAACCAAATACTTTTTGACTTTAACTCAAGTGGTATTTTATTTGAATCATTTTCTATTAAGATATTTTTACTTTTACTCAAGTATGACAATTTGGTACTTTTTCCACCACTGTTTGGTAATATAATTTCTTATTTTTGTTAAGTTTAGTCACAAGATCTTTCAATGTACAGTACGTCAACCAATCAACTGAGCAGCCTGACTTGTTTGCCACATAATTTCTTTGAACCATAACATGTTTCAATTCATCACCAGTATGTTGATATTTGTTGCTTACTGCATTCATTTTGACTAAACAAAACTTTCAAAATATTATGTAGTATGATTAGTACATAGTACTTAGTTTCAGTAAGTCGTATGCAAGATAGATTTTGGATGTTGTGTGTGTAATGCAATCACTTCCCGCTTATCTTTTTGGTCATCTTCTGGGGCTTATCTGTTAATGTGCTTCTCAAACAGGGGTTGCCAAATCAATGCAATTTGTTCTGCTATTGTAAAAACAATGGAAGGGATTTCCTTTTGCCTTTTCTTTTCCATTTTTTTTTTGTTGCAGGGGAAACAAATGTAGAATGTCCATTATCTTACATTTGATAGCTTTAATACTAAGCATACAAGGCAGGCTAAATATTTCCCACTCATCAACCTCCGTTCAGTTGGGCACCCACTATTTTATGCGGGTAGTTGCAGAGACATTTTTCAAATGATACTGTTTCTCCAAAGCATTAGCTGGTGGCAAAGCAGCACATATCAGAATATGCAGGTAGATTTATCGAAGCAGACAGTCGTATAGCCACCCCACCCCACCACCACAACCCCTCTCCCGTCATGTAATGAAGGAAATATACAAGCTGAGTGGTCAGAGAGGCTCTGCTAGTTAATGACAGTGGATATCTCTCAGACGGGGCTTGAAATATTTGCTCAAGAGACTCGCCGAAGGTTTCAATCTCCTTCGAATCCATTTATATGTTTGCGGACTGATTTATGGCCTTATTTTAACTGTCTTCTACATGCAAATGCAGGGGGCTGCTAAGAAATATACATAATGTGATTCTCAGGGTCATTCCTCCAGCCTGTCAGGGGGGATTGGAGCCAGGGGGAAAGAGGGATGGAGGGAGCCAAAGTGAGAGGAGGGATGGAAGGATGGAGGGAGCCAGAGTTAAAGGAGGGATGGAGGTATGGAGAAAACCAAGGAGAGAGGAGGGTGGAGGGAGCCAGGGGGATGGAGGGAACCAAGGGAGAGGAGGGGTAGAGGGATGGAGGGAGCCAGAGGTAAAGGAGGGATGGCAAAAACAAAAGAGAGGAGGGTGGACGGAGCTAGGGGGATGGAGGCAAGCAAGGGGAGAGGAGGGATGGAGGGGTAGAGGGACAAAGAGAGATAGGGAATATCCCTTACCCGAAGGCTGGAGGTGGCCATACAGATAACACAGTGGTCTAGTTCTCTGGCCATTCTGCATCTTAAAGAGCTTCTTCTCATTAAGACTAGGGAAATATTCATTATCCCCATCAACATCCTCCCACCATTATTGGATGTAGGCCTACAGTCTTTGGTGAATGTTCGTAGTTATTGATTGATGCCAGTTGTAAGGCACTGTCCGACTGCAGTATACATACACCAAGTGTACAAAACATATGAATGTAACATCAAGCTGTTTCAACATGCTCATATGAAGTAGGTGGATATGATGAGTACGTGTAGCCACACGTACAGTATATACATTCAAATATTGGACAGCGATTTTTTAATTTGTTCTATTGTGTAGGTTATGGTTCTAAGTAATGTATAAAGCAATGATTGATCTGAGTAATAGCAACCTCTTTCAATTTAATTCTGGTCAGAGGATTTCCTATTTCCTATATCTAAAATGAATCAGTCTATACAAGGTTCAGGTTAAACAACTCCAAAAACCTGTGTCTGTTTTTATATAATAATAAGTCTTGCTTAGGGTTGCTCTTTGTGGCCCTGGCATACTGTACAGATGTAGGATCTTAATTTGTTTAAAAAGGCTTCTAAAGTTTCCACTTTAAAATGACAGACTTGATTTGCCTTAAAGAAAAATGCATCAACCCCACAAAAAAAACTCCATGAATTTAAATCTGCATAATAATTCACATTTCCTGTTGCTGTAGGTTAATTTTCCTGCTGTAGCAAACCGGCTCAAATTAAGATCCTACATCTGTAGGTCTTAAAACAGACAGGAGCTACCAACCGATTTTAAAATGGTTCCAGCCAATGCAATTATGAATGGTATACCCTGACGTGTGAGTGCCAAGTTTATTAAAGAGATCTGTCATTGTAGGTACTCCCACTGTTGCCCAGCGTGGACATGACAAAGTAGATTAATCAATTAAGGTGGTGAAATTACAATAGGTGTGAGATTAGACTGCTTTTATATTTTATTTTCATTATTTCACACATATTTCAAATTATGGTAGTTCTTAATGAGATTGTCCAGGCATGATAAAATATTGACACTGTAAAGACCCAGTAGCATTGTTGACGATGAGGCCTGTATTTTCCAGC
The DNA here is from genome assembly GCF_045791955.1 of Oncorhynchus clarkii lewisi. Lineage (NCBI taxonomy): Eukaryota > Metazoa > Chordata > Actinopteri > Salmoniformes > Salmonidae > Oncorhynchus > Oncorhynchus clarkii. Next base: position 30,275,804 of record NC_092165.1, read on the forward strand.
ATTTAAGGTATCAGGGATCAAGGTCAGAATCAGATGCAGACTGTCGAACTAACACTGTTTACTGTAGCAAACAGAATGCAGACAAAAACAGGTCAAGGCAGGCAGGGGTCGAAAATCCATAAGTGGAGCAAAGGTACAGCACGGCAGGCAGGTTCAGGGTCAGGCAGAGAGGTCAGGCGGGCAGGTACAGGGTCAGGACAACAAAGGTCAAAACCAGGAGGACTAGCAAAGAGAGGCTGGGAAACGAAACAGGAAAAACGCTGGTAAGCTTGAACGAACAAGATGAACTGGCAACAAACAGACAGAGAACACATGTATAAATACACAGGGGATACTTGAGAAAACTGGCAACACGTGGAAAGGGTGGAGACAAGCACAAGGACAGGTGAAACAGATCAGGGTGTGACAGTACCCACCCCCCCTCTAAGGACACCACCTGGTGTTCCACCTGGGCGGATACCTGGTTGACTGGGGTGCCAGCGGTCCAAGATGTCTTTAGCAGGTACCCAGCACTTCTCCTCCGGGCCATAACCCTCCCAGTCAACCAGGTACTGGAAACCTCTGCCCCATGGTCGAACCCTCAGGAGGCGTCTCGCCCTGTACACTGGCTCGCCCTCGATGACACAGGGGGAGGGATGGGCCTAGAAACAGAAGGAAAGGGGCAGTCAGACATGGTTTTGACTCTGACACAGAAAAGGCAGGAAGAATACAGAGGGTACAGGGCAACAGAGGAAAAACAGCAGAGGTGCTGATGACCTTGGAGCGGGGGGGACAGGTCTCGGCTTCTGGGGGTATACCGCAGCCCTATAGTGACGTGCCAGTGCCTCAGACTTGACATTCTCGGATACCGGTCGGTGCTGCAGTAGTGGAGTGGCCCGGGCCTTACTGAATCCCTCCCGGAAGTCCTGGTACTCTGCGGAGCTGGCGGAGAGGTCTTGGGCAATTTCCAAGCCCCTAGGAAGACATCCCAGGGCAGGCAGAGCTGACTTCAGGCAGTGAGTGTGGCAGGACGGGCTCCAGCCCACGATGGCACCAGTAGCCCAGTCAATGAAAATAAGAATTTGTTCTTAACTGACTAGTTAAATAAAGGTTTAAAAAAAATGGATGGATTGTGTCGCTCTAACATCCATGGGAATGGAGAGGGGTTGAGTGGCAATGTCCAGCTCGAACGCCAGGGTAACGTCCATGAGACTCACATCGGCCCCCGAGTCGTTGAGTACCTGGAGAGACTTGGACTGGTCGCCCCACAGCAGGGTAGGATAGAGAGGGGGGCGAGTAAGGGGAGAAGAACAATTATCTTTCAGACTCCCAGTGTACTAACTCCAATGAATGAGCTATCTCTCCTGAAGGGACAAGTAGACACAAAATGTCCGGCAGTACCGCAATACAGACAACTTTGGGTCTCAAGTCTGCATGTGCGTTCAACTGGAGACAGCCAGACCCTACCGAGTTGCCTTTGGCTCGGGAAGAGGTGAATCGGCAGTGTCCGGAGGCTCTTGGAGGGACTCGGGTAAGCTCGGATCCTCTCTGAGACGTAGACGCCGGGGACTTCCGCAGTTTATCAGCTGCAAGGTGGGATCCCTGTTTGAGCAATTGGGACTGCAATCAAACCTCTTCTCCCTCCTACATTCCCATAGCCGACCATCAATCTGTATGCTTAAAGTGATGAGTGAGTCGAGATCCGTCGGTAGTTCTCGGGCTGCCAGCTCATCCTTTACCTCCTCTGATAATTCATGCAGGAACGTGTTGAACAGCACTTCCGGGATCCAGGTACCCTCCGCTGCTATTGTTTGGAGCTCCACATAATCTGCCACACTGAGGGTGTTCTGCAAGAGCTCAAGTAACTTCCGGGCAGCCTCTCCCGGATACAAGGCAGATGGTGGATTGTTACTCCCATACCACCGTGGCCCAGGCGAGTGCCCTCCTGGACATCAGCATAATAATATATGCTATCTTTGAGCGGTCCGAGTGGATTGAAGAAGGCTGCAGCTCGAAAATGAGGGAGCACTGGGAAAGAAAGGCCCGGAAGGTTCTGGAATCTCCATCAGAGCGCTCCGGGGAAGGTAAGCGGGGCTACCATTGTGGTCGGCTGCCTAGTAGGCAACCCACGGACTTGCTCCTGCAACATGTCCAATGCTTGGTCATGACGATCAACGTGGCCTGGAACCCCTCCATCATGCCACAAAGCAACTCCTCGTGCCTACCAATGGTGGCTCCCTGGGAGGAGATGGCTTTGTGGAGCTGGTCCAAGTCTGCTGGGTCAGTCATGGCCAGTTCGTACTATCAGGGATCAAGGTAAGACCCAGATGCAGACTGTCGAAGTAACACTGTTTATTGTAGCAAACAGGGGCAGACAAAGACAGGTCAAGGCAGGCAGGGGTCGAAAATCCAGGGTAAGGCAGATGTACAGGATGGCAGGCAGACTCAGGGTCAGGCAGAGAGGTCAGATGGGCGGGTACAGGGTCAGGACAGGCAAAGGTCAAAACCGGGAGGACTAGCAAAGAGAGGCTGGGAAACGAAAGGAGCTGACAGGAAAAATGCTGGTAAGCTTGAACGAACAAGATGAACTGGCAACAAACAGACAGAGAACACAGGTATACACAGGGGATAATTGGGAAGATGGGTGACACCTGGAGGGGGATGGAGACAAGCACAAGGACAGGTGAAACAGATCAGGGCGAGACATTAGGAACTTATTTGTTACTGTCACTGTAAAACATGTACAATATCATACTGTAGTATGGCTCATTCAGATGAAAAATTTGTACTGGTGGGGGAAAGGTGCTGAGTCCGGCTCCACAAGGGAGCTAAAGGTGGCTTAGCCACTTCAGTTCGAGTTTTAGTTTTGTGTCCCTATGATAGAGTGATAGGTTAGCCCAAAATAGTTGAGTGACAGGTTGGCACCAAAATAAATCGGTATCTCTGCTGCGCTGTATCAGCACAATTGACAGGGTGCTCCGTGATGTGTGTAGGGGGGCTATGGAAAGCCACTGGGCGGTTAAGTATGACCCCTTTGGGTTTCCATAAGAAAACAGGAAAAAACACTTCTCAACTCTCACATCTGTTGTAGTGAATAACGTTATACACCTCTGCCTGAAATATTTTATGTTGATTTATAAGGGTGGGGTAAAGTTTATCGTTGCAGCTGCTTCACTCTTAGCTAGCTGTATAAAGTGTTAGTGTTATTAGCCTTAGCCTATTTAGCTAGCTCAAACCAGCTAATCTGCCATAATGGATGTCAGAAATTGGCTTTGCCAAGGTACCCAAACAAGCTAGACGGAGAGTGATGAACAGCAGCAGCATCAAACCACGAGGCCTCTGCCAAGCCCAGCCGTGAGGATGCTGCCGAGCTCCAGTTAGCTCCATGTGCAGAGCCTACCACCCTTCCACAAGCGCCGCCAGGATAATGTCTCCACACAGCAGCCTCCACCTCCAACTGTTCCTGATGATCTTGGACCAGATGAGCCAGCCAGGGTTAGCCTAGAATCCTACCCTAGCTGCAGGTTTTCTGTCCAAAAAGGTTAATTTAATAGCAACTGTTTCATAGCACGAGAGTGGCTGTAATACTCGGTTACTGCAGCTGCAGCATTTAGTTTCCCATGTCAAATGTTCTGTGTTGGGTCCAAAGCTAACGCAGACAATTCCTTCACCCAAGCTAGGTATTCTAACTGGAAAACTGCTATTTAGTTTATTAGTAAATATTTTCTTAACTCTATTTTCTTAAAACTACATTGTTGGTTAAGGTCTCGTAAGTAAGCATTTCACGGTCTAAACCTGAAGTATTCGGAACGATTCTCTGGGCCTCTCTCCGCTATGTCTACCGTGATTACTAAACTGAAACATGGACTGACTTTTGGGGTGTCCACAGCTACATGCGAGAACTCATTTTCCACCTTGACAAACGTGTTCAGTCAGCTCAGAAGAAGCATGCTACGCCCGAGGAAAGCTCAACTAATCAAGGAAGCTACAACTCTTATGAAAAGGTACGATTGGAACAGTCTAGCTGGTTGTTTTTTAAAATCAAAATCTTGCTTTAGTGTTCAGGGCGCTGTCCATGGTGCTGATAGGGCGCAGAGAGATTTCGTGCCATTGAACCTGTCACTTCTTGGTCTAAAGCATTTTTGTTGTTGTTGTACTTTTATGGTTATTGTGGTATAGCGTGATATAAGCAGAATTCAGTATAATTTCAATGCACGGACCCAAATGACGCCCCTGGGTATAGCTACATATTGGTATGGCTCATTATAGAAATATTTAGGCTATATTCTATTATGGTTTTCTTTGTAGCTTCTTGGTTTTCATTACTGTAAATGGAACTGTACGTATTTGAAACATGTTTATGGTAGGCTGGCATTACCTAATTGATTACAAGGGTCAAATTTGATTCACAGAAGTGTGTTGTGCCATATCACAACATGTTGCTGAACTCATGAGTGAGCGGTATGATATTCCATCTTTGAAGAGGGCCTGTACAGGCCTATTTATTTGGCGAGACAGCTGTGCATGGCTGCATCTCACTGTAGTAGGCCGTAGGCTATGTTTAGGTTATTTGGATCTCCATTCTCCTTTTATTTGCTGTGATTGTTTACCGTTAATGAAACTAGCCTAAATAGAGATTGTGTCATGCCTTTATCAATATTATATTTTGTTTACTAGGCCTACCACTGTTTTGTTCTGTTCACGTCCTCATTCACAGTTGTGTCGGTATTCCATTCTAAACTGTTATTCAGTATTTTTGTTTGAATGCATGAACACCTAGGCAACTACTTTCAGCATTTAGTTTGCATTATTTTGGAAAGACAGCTGTGTTTACAGCCAAATTTACATAGGCTGTTTGTATTAGGTGAATTCTATCTATCTTGTATATTCATTACCAAAATGGCCTAGCTGTACAGCGCTGCCCATTGTGCTGATACAGCGCAGCAGAGATAGGCTGCAGATTTCAAAAGCACTCAATGATCTCAGAGTCTCTGCATTTTAACTTTTTATTGTGGCATAGCATGATTATTAGCAGAATTCAATATAATTCCAATTCAAGAACCCTCCAAAATGTAGCCCCCTCGCCGATTTCAACTGCCCCATTAGTCACTTTATCTTGGCGCCAGGTCTACGAGGTGCTCTGTAGTCCTTAGCACACTACTACCCACACTACAGTAACTACTCCGCTGAACCTCCACTGGGTTTATGATTCGGAGAGATCCGAAGTCTATTCTCAGACCACTGGTTTGACCCCGAGACACAGTCAGCCCACTACGCCTCCATGCTTAATTGGAGAATCTTAAAGTAAATCTGTGTTTTTAGCCCTTCCCCTGTTCCTTTGAGAAATCAACTATTCCATTCGCTGCATAAATTTTCAGGTTTCACTGGTGCGACACTCAGAGGTGTTGAATTTTTTATGACAAAATCGGTCTAATAATTGTTGAACAGATGTAAGTGTTGGAGAGTGGGCTCCGTCAGACCTCATGAAGCCGAATTAGCATGTTAACCCTAGAAATGCCTTGGAATGAAGAAAAGGAGAGGGAGAAAAAAGAGAAACAGAGAAGAATGGAGCAACGGGAGAAATGTAGTGAGCATGTCAGGATTGGTGATTGAAATTTACTCCTGGTTGGGATTAATTAATAAGGAGGGTGTGTAATGCATGGACTGGGAGGGACCAGAGGAGCACTGGGACTCTGTTCACTATTGGAATGGGATATATCTTCTCTGAGCCATACATGACCTCCCCTACGTGGTACAATAGATACTCATGTATTTGTATATTAATATACTGTACATATTGCTCACTGTGCCCATATTATACAGTACTTGTATAGTTGACCTACTGTACAGTATGGTAATGTGAAGTCCTGAGTTAAATGTTAAATGTTAAATATTGGATATTTTGACAGTTAAAACTCAATAGAATGGTTTGGGTCAATTACACTTCAGTTTAGTCAATTCGGGAGTAAACAGAAATTACAATTCCAATGCTCCTCAATGTGTCTGTATGAATTATTATTATTTTTTTTTTTATTTGAATTTACTTACTGAAATGACTGAATTTAAATCAATTGACAACCCTCCTGCCTTATAGATGGTGTATGGTAAGCGATGCTCACATGGTGGTGTTGTTGAATTTGTCATACCACATTTTCAATTGACGAGAAAGAGCTTTGTGACAACTAGTCCATACATGTGGCAAACCCTCGTCTCCCATTCATATATACAGAGCATTTGGAAAGTATTCAGACCCCTTGATTTTTTCCCACATTTTTTTTTAATGTTACAGCCTTATTCTAAAATTGATTAAAAAACATTTTCCTCATCAATCTACACACAATACCCCGTAATGGCAAAAACAACAGGTTTTTAGACATTTTTGCAGAAATACCTTATTTACATAATTATTCAGACCCTTTACTATGAGTCTTGAAATTGAGCTCAGGTGCATCACATTTCAATGTATCATCCTTGAGATGTTTCTACAACATGATTTGAGTCCACTTGTGGTAAATTCAATTGATTGGACATGATTTGGAAAGGCATCCACCTGTCTATATAAGGTCCCACAGTTGACAGTGCATGTCAGAGCAAAAATCAAGCCATGAGGTCAAAGGAATTGTCCGTAGAGCTCCGAGACAAGATTGTGTCGAGGCACAGATCTGGGAAAGGGAACACAGTGGCCTTCATCATTATTACATTGAAGAAGTTTGGAACCACCAAGACTCTTCATAGAGCTGGCTACCCCAAACTGAGCAATCGGGGGTGAAGGGCCTTGGTCAGGGAGGTGACCAAGAACCTGATGGTTACTCTGACAGTGCTCCAGAGCTCCTTTGTGGAGATGGGAGAAACTTCCAGAAGGACAACCATCTCTGCAGCACTCCACCAATGTGGCCTTTATGGTAGAGTGGCCAGACGGACGCCACTCCTCAGTAAAAGGCAAATGACAGCTCTCTCAGACCATGAGAAATAAGATTCTCTGGTCTGATGAAACCAAGATTGAAGTCTTTGGCTTGAATGCCAAGCATCACGTCTGGATGAAACCTGTCACCATCCCTACGGTGAAGCATGGTGGTGTCAGAATCATGCTGTGGGGATGTTTTTCAGTGGTAGAAACTGGGAGACTAGTCAGGATCGAGGGTAAAAAGATGAACGGTGCAAAGTACAGAGAGATCTTTGATGAAAACCTGCTCCAGAGCGCTCAGGACCTCAGACGGGGGTTAAGGTTCATCTACCAACAGGTCAACGACACTAAGCACACAGCCAAGATAACGCATGAGTGGCTTCAGGACAAGTCACTGAATGTCCTTGAGTGGCCCAGCCAGAGCTTGGACTTGAACATGATCAAACATCTCTGGAGAGACCTGAAAGTAGCTGTGCTGCGATGCTCCCCATCCAACCTGACATACCCAAGAAGACTCAAGGCTGTAATCACTGCGAAAGGTGCTTCAACAAAGTACTGAGTAAAGGGTCTGAATACTTATGTAAATGTGATATTTCAGTTTAGTATTTTTAATACATTTGCAAAAATGTCTAAAGACCTGTTTTTGCTTTGTCATGGTGTGGTATTGTGGGTAGATTGATGAGGGGGGAAAAAACAATTTAATACATTTAGGAATAATGTTGTAACATAACAAAATGTGGGAAAAGTCAAGGGGTCTGAATACTTGCACTGTACACACCGTAGTGTACTGACATTTCAAGTCTAATTCACAATGAAGTCTTTTTTAAATCAGTAGTTGCCACAAAGTGCTTTAGAGATGCACAGCCTAAAATCCAAAAGAGCAAGCAATGCGGAGGCAGAAGCACAGTGGCTAGGAAAAAGTCCTCTTCTGGCTCTACCAGTGTACGCTAAAAACATAAATCCAAGTAACACCGCAGTGGCCATTGGTAGCCTTGTAAGCCCCATGTCAACCAAAGACAGGAAATATTCAGTATTAATATTAACTAATTGATCACTCAGATAATGAGATCAAGGTTCATCTCAAGCTCAGGGCATCTTGACTAATGTCTATGGCTGCTCCCAAAATGCATTATTTCCCCTTATAATATAGTGCACTACTTTTGACCAGGACCCATAGGGAGTCTGGTCAAAAGTAATGCACTATATAGGAAATAGGGTACCATTTGGATTGCAACCTATGAGGGAATCATGAAGCAGTGAGACTAAAACATGTTATTCTATTTCGTGTTTTTCACAACATCCACGAGGCCGGGTCTCAGTCAGTCAGATTCTGATTTAAATAAACAAGTGTCTGAGTCTCTAGCCAGGCTGAAAATGGATGGTGTGTACACATTTTACACTCAATACCGCTCTCCAGTGAGTAACTGGCACCCCCCTCCCCTTTCCAGACATGGTGAATAATTTAACACTGACCCACGCTTGAGTGGATGGGCCTGAAGTTTGACCTCAAGATTTATTTTAACCACAAGCTCAAAGTAAACGAGCTGGAGCACTCTACACGGCTTGGAAACTTTGTGTGTCCCTCATGTTTATGCAATGTTCAACATAACCCTCCTCCCTCTCTCTCTCTCTCCCTCTCCCCTTTCATCTATCCCCTCACTTCGCCCGTCGCCTGCCCCAGCATCCCAGATCTAAACTAGTTTAGTTCCCACCCTGGCATTACATGTTGTTGTTGAGTTCTGGCGCCTTCTTCACATCTCAAAGCTTCTTCCTTCATATCTGTAAAGTGCTCCTGATCTTAAATGGTGAGTAGGGTTGCAAAATTCCCAGGTTTTCCGGAAATTCTAGTGAAGGATTCCGGATTTCCAGTAATTATTCTTTAATGATTCCGTGAAATTTCCAGCCAGGATTTCTGAAGAAACTGGACATTTTGGGAAGTGACGGGAATTTCGCAACCCTAGTGGTGGGTCAAAGACCAAAATAATGAACCTCCTGTCATTATAGGTAGTGTCATGATAGGTAGGGCCCGGAGTTTTGCCTGACTACATGACCTGACCAGGAAAAACTCTGGGCCCTAGTGATACACTATAATAGTTTTCTTGGTCAGATCACACGTTCAGCAGAAACTCCTGTCCTTAATGATGTGTAATGTCAGGGTCAAAGGTCATGGACAAGATGAAAGTTCAGAGTTCCGGCCTGCTATTAGAAATTGGGACCTGTGTGCACGTAGTTGGCCATCAATCGTGCCTGTGGCCCGGTGTGTGTGAAGGATCACACAACCATTTGTTTCTGTCCTGTGAAAGCCTCCTTCTGTCACTTGATGAAGCTCTTTAATAAAGCTCCATTAATACTTTGCAAGGCAGTATGATATAAATTCAATAGCTGTTAATTACATATGCCCCTGAATAATTCAGAGTCCCAAAATAAATTCATAATAAATAATCACATTCACCGCCCACCGAAGTTGCATTGCATATGATACAGCGAAGAGATGGGGACCCCTGATTCAAATGCTGCCGTCTTTTTGTGTTTGCGCCTCCCACGGAATACACAATCAATCGTGATGAGGCTAATCATTCCACTCTCTCACTGTATTAGACGCATCAGGCCATCAAGACAGCCCAGCCACTAACCAATTTGCCATTCCAATATTATGCGGCGACGTTGTGACATCATATCAATATTTAAAATCTTTTTTTATGCATGTATTCCGGCTTGTCCGACTTCATTAAGGCCATTCCTCATCCCTCAGGCTGGGACAGATTCCCTCTGGAATACTGGGATAGGATGAAGGTCTGGAAGAGATGCCGCTGCACAGGCTCGGAATATCGGCTTGGCATTACTGTATGCTATTATCTGTGTCCATTACAGACAGAAGCATGGGAGTGCACACATACAATACCTATAGAAAGTCAAAGCTTCCTTGAACTTTTCGCATTTTGCTGCCTTAAAATGGGATTTCATTAAATGTTTTCCTACATTTCTACACAACCTACTCCACATTTTCAAAATGATAGCAAGTTATCAAAAATGTTCCCCCCAAAATGAAAAAGACTGAAATATCTTAATTGTGTAAGTCTCCACCCCCTGAGTTATTGATTGGTGGAAGCACCTTTGGCAGCCATTACAGCTGTGAATTGTTTTCATTAAGATTTGCATAACTCGGGCCTCCCGGGTGGCGCAGTGGTTAAGGGCGCTGTACTGCAGCGCCAGCTGTGCCATCAGAGTTCCTGGGTTCGCGCCCAGGCTCTGTCGTAACCGGCCGCGACCGGGAGGTCCGTGGGGCGACGCACAATTGGCCTAGCGTCGCCCGGGTTAGGGAGGGCTTGGTCGGTAGGGGTGTCCTTGTCTCATCGCGCACCAGCGACTCCTGTGGCGGGCTGGGCGCAGTGTGCGCTAACCAAGGTGGCCAGGTGCACGGTGTTTCCTCCGGTGCATTGGTGAGGCTGGCTTCCGGGTTGGATGCGTGCTGTGTTAAGAAGCAGTGCGGCTTGGTTGGGTTGTGTATCGGAGGACTTTCAACCTTCGTCTCTCCCGAGCCCGTACGGGAGTTGTAGCGATGAGACAAGATAGTAGCTACTACAACAATTGGATACCACGAAATTGGGGAGAAAAAGGGGTAAAAATTCAAAAAAAAAAAAAAAAAAAAAAAAAAAAGATTTGCATAACTCTTAAGTGCCTTCAGAAAGTATTCATACCCCTAGACTTAAATAAAAAAAAATCTCACCCATCTACTGTACCCCATAAAGACAAGTTTTTAGAAATGTTTGCAAAATTATTGAAAATTAAAATACAGAATTATCTAAGTTGCATAAGTATTCACACACCTGAGTCAATCATTTGTAGATGCACCTTTGGCAACGATTACAGCTGTGAGTCTTTCTGGGTAAGCCTCTAAGAGCTTAACACCCCTGGATTGTGCAATATTTGCCCATTATTTATTGGTATTGGTAGTTGATCATTGCTAGACAACCATTTTCAGGTCTTGCCAGAGATATTCAAGCCGATTTAAATCAAAACTGTAACTCAGCCACTCAGGAACATTCACTGTCTTCTTGGTAAACAACTCCAGTGTAGATTTTGCCTTGTATTTTAGGTTATTGTCCTGCTGAAATGTGAATTAATCTCCCAGTGTCTGGTGGAAAGCAGACTGAACCAGGTGTTCCTCTAAGATTTTGCCTTTGCTTAGCTCCATTCCATTTATTTTTTATCCTGAAAAACTCCCCAGTTGTTGACGATTACAAGCATACCCATAACATGATGCAGCCATCAATATGCTTGAAAATATGAAGAGTGGTACTCAGTAATGTGTTGTATTGAATTTACCCCAAACATAACACTTGTATTTATCATTAAAAAATGAATTGAATTGCACATTATTTGCAGTTTTACTTTAGTGCATTCTTGCAAACATGATGCATGTTTTAGAATATTTGTATTCTGTACAAGCTTCCTTATTTTCACTCTGTAATTTAGGTTAATATTGTGGAGTAACTACAATATTGTTGATCCATTCTCAGTTTTCTCCTGTCACAGCCATTAAACTATTTTAAAGTCACATAGTGAAATTCCTGAGTGGTTTCCTTCATCTCCGGCAACTTATTTAGGAAGGACACCTGTATCTTTTTGCTAACTGGGAGTATTGGTACACCAATGAATAAATTCAATGTCTGCTTTTTATTTATTTTGACCAATCTACCAATAGGTGCCCTTCTTTGCGAGGCATTGGAAAATCTCCGTGGTCTTTGAATTTGAATCTGTTTTAGAAACTCATTGCTTGATTGAGGGACATTCGGGAAAGTATTCAGATCCCTTGAATTTTTCCACATTTAGTTACGTTACAGCCCTTTTCTAAAATTGATTAAATCCAAACATTTCCTCATCAATCTACACACAATACCACATGATGACAAAGCGAAAACAGGTATTTAGACATTTTTGCAAATGTGAAAAACTAACAAAACCGAAATACCTTATTTACGTAAGTATTCTGACCCTTTGCTATGAGACTCGAAATTTAGCTCAGTTGCGTCCTGTTTCCATTGATCATCCTTGAGATGCTTCTACAACTTTAGACCGCAAACTCTCCTTCCAGACTCACATTAAGCATCTCCAATCCAAAATTAAATATAGAATCGGGTTCCTATTTTGCAACAAAGCCTCCTTCATTCATGCTGCCAAACATACCCTCGTAAAACTGACTATCCTACCGATCCTTGACTTTGGCGATGTCATTTGTAAAATAGCCTCCAAACGCTCTACTCAGCAAACTGGATGTAGTCTATCACAGTGCCATCTGTTTTGTCACCAAAGCCCCATATACTACCCACCACTGCGACCTGTATGCTCTCGTTGGCTGGCCCTCACTACATATTCGTCGCCAAACCCACTGGCTCCAGGTTGTATATAAGTCTTTGCTAGGTAAAGCTCCGCCTTATCTCAGCTCACTGGTCACCATAGCAACACCCACCAGTAGCACGCGCTCCAGCAGGTATATTTCACTGGTTATCTCCAAAGCCAACACTTACTTTGTCCGCCTTTCCTTACAGTTCTCTGTTGCCAATGACTGGAATGAATTGCAAAAATCACTGACGCTGGAGTCCTATATCTCCCTCTCTAACTTTAAGAATCAGCTGTCAGAGAAGTTTACCGATCACCATACCTATACACAGCCAATCTGTAAATAGCACACCCAACTACCTTATCCCCATATTGTTATTTAACCTCTTGCTCTTTTGCACCCCAGTATCTCTACTTGCGCATCATCATCTGCATATTTATCACCCTAGTGTTAATCCTAAATTGTAATTACTTCACCGCTATGGCATATTTATTGCCTTACCTCCCTACTCTTCTACATTTGCACACACTGTACATCACTTTTTCTATTGTGTTATTGACTGTACGTTTGTTTATGTGTAACTCTGTGTTGTTGTTGTTGTCGCACTGCTTTGCTTTATCCTGGCCAGGTTGCAGTTGTAAATGAGAACTTGTTCTCAACTGGCCTACATGGTTAAATGAAGGTGAAAATAAATAAATAAATAAATATTGGGAGTCCACCTGTGGTAAATTTGACCATGAGGTCGAAGGAAATGTCTTAGTGTGCCCGGACATGATTGTGTTGAGTCACAGACCTGGGGAAGGGAACCTAGAGCTGGCCGCCCGGCCAAACTGAGCAATCGGGGAGAAGGGCCTTGATCAGGGAGGTGAAAAAAACCCGATGGTCACTATGACAGAGATCCAGAGTTCCTCTGTGGAGATGGGAGAGCCTTCCAGAAGGACAACCATCTCTGCAACATTCCACCAACATGGCCTTTATGGTAGAGTGACCAGACTGAAACCACTCCTCAGTAAAAGGCACATGACAGCCCACTTGAAGTTTGCCAAAAGGCACCTAAAGGACTCTCAGACCATGAGAAGCAATATTTTCTCCTGGGTCACTTACGGACTCGGGAGAGGCAAAGGTTGAGAGTTGCGCGTCCTCCGAAACACGACCCCATCAAGCCGATCTGCTTCTAGACACAATGCTCGCTTAACCCGAATGTCAGCCGCACCAATGTGTCACCGTACACCTGTCGACCGTGTCAGCGTGCATTGCACCTGGCCCGTCACAGGAGTCGCAGGTGCGCGTGGCCAATTGTGCACCACCTCATAAGTCTCCCGGTCTCGACCGGCTGCGACACAGCCTGGGATTGCACCAGGATCAGTAGTGATGCAGCTAGCACTTCAATGCAGTGCCTTAGACCTCTGCTCCACTCGGGAGGCCCCAAGATTGAACTCTTTGGCCTGAATACCAAGAGTCATGTCTGGAGGAAACATGGCACCATTCCTATGGTGAAGCAAGGTGGTGGCAGCGTCATGCTGTGGGGATGTTTTTCAGCGGCAGGGACTGGGAGACCAGTCAGGATCGAGGTTCACCTTCCAACAGGACAATGACCCAAAGCACACAGCCAAAACAATGGTCTCTGAATGTCCTTGAGTGGCCCAGCCAGAGCCCGGACTTGAACCCAATCGAACATCTCTGGAGAGACCTGAAAATAGCTGTGCAGCGACGCTCCCCATCCAACCTGACAGAGCTTGAGAGGATCTGACAGAGCTTGAGAAGAATGGGAGAAACTCCCCAAGTACATTTGTGCCAAGCATGTAGTGTAATACCCAATTAGGCTCAAGGCTGTAATCGCTACCAAAGGTGCTTCAAGAAAGTACTGAGTAAAGGGTCTGAAAACTTATGTAAATGTCATATTTCAGTTTTTATTTTTTATACATTTGTTACAATTTCAAAAAAATAGGTTTTGCTTTTTCATCATCTGGTATTATATGTAGATTGATGAGGGGGGGAAACAATTTTATCCATTTTAGAATAAGGCTGTAACGTATCAAAATGTGAAAATAGTCAAAGGGTGTGAATAATTTCCGTATGCATCTTATGTGTGGGACACAAAGATGAGGTAGTCATTCAAAAACCATTGCACACAGATTGAGTCCATGCAACTTATTATGTGACTTTTTCAGCAAATGTTTACTCCTGAACTTATTTAGGCTTGCCAGAACAATGGGGTTGAATAATTATTGACTCAAAACATTTCCAGTAGCGTTGCATGGGTAATATCAATGAGGAAGCCAAGCCAAGCCAGTTAAAAAGCCATATTACAACCTATGTTGTGATATTTGCATTGTTTACTCTATAACCCTTTCATTTAGACACCACTGTGACATACATTAAAGCAATGACAGCAAAAAGACAACAGTCACAAAGTGATGGAATAAATCAACTACATATTATTTGTTTCCTCACAAAGCCAGAGAGCAACATCTGTCTGATGAAGTCCACAAAGCAAATATCGCATGTAACAAACTGTTATATGACCTACAGCATGGCCAAGTTAATGTTCTCGACAATTTACTAAACAACGACATATTTAGAACCACAGACTTACCTAAAGTCAGCACAAAGACAGCAGGAGCACTGCCTCTGCTATTCCAGCACCATTTAATCTCAAACATTTAAAGATCATAAAATCGACAAGGCTATATTGTATATGCTTAGTTTAATACACTGAACGCAAACTTAAATATACCAAAAACTATTTATTATAATTTCTACCTCTGTGGATGTGTGCATGCATGCGTGTGTGCGCGTGTAAGTAAAAACAACAAGTTGACTCAACCCAGTGCTATCCTCCTCTCTTTCCTGTTGGTTAAACAGTCTATGGCTCTGTCATACAGTATGCTTTTAGCTTTTGTTGTCATAGACTACCTAGCTAAAGTGCTTGCTAGCCTAACTTCCTCGCATGGGCAACAATGAACCAGCTAAGGTAGCTAGCTAACGTGAGCCTACTAAGCTACATTTAGGCTACATATTGAAATTCAATCATCTCAGGCCAGTTGCACAATATATGAATGAACTGTATGCTTAGAGCAGAATCAACATCATAATCATTGGCCTGTACAGAGAATTAAGTAAAAACCACAAATCCAAATCCCCATCTCCATCCATGGCTTAAGAAAGGTCTGATTTAGCAAGCTAGCTACTGCAGGACATCAAAACAGGCAGACCAAAAACAGACACGTTTTTTTCTGACAATGAAGATGTTTTGCTTAGGATGTGATTTGATTGGTGTGAAGCCATATTGAAACTGGCCTCCCATGGGGGCGTTTTGCTTCGCCAGGAGAACCCACAGTTGAGCTCAGCTCAATGTTGATTGGCAAATTATTTAGTTTTTTTTTTTTATAAGAAGGGCCACATTTTTGCTGGCATCAATCAATAAAATGCAACATGTCATACTATTTTCTTCCAGATAGCATCTGATACATGGGATACACATACTGAGACAGGAAGGCACCCTTTCCCTCACTTGGATGATTTCTCAGGTGAGATTCAGACGCTTGTGAATAGACATAAAATGATGAAAACACAGAGAGACTAAATAAACATAATTTTACCATTTAAATGTTTTTATTGGTCAAATATGTTGGGAAGCCTGGCTTCCCTTGGCATCCATGAATACACTGGACATTTCAACTTCTCATTTTTATTAACTTGTAATTTTTTTTGGGATAAACATAATTCCACTTTGACGTTATGGGGTGTGTTATGTAGGACAGTGGCACAAAATCGAATCAATTTCAAAAATCAGGCTGTGACACGAAAAAAATAATTGTCAAAATTCCTCAGGCTCAATAAATTTGGTTGGGGATCGTCTAAGGACAACGATATTGAAACATTGTCTCTGATTATTTTAAGCAGATTTATGTCACTGAGACGTCTACAACACCTCAACAGCTATCCCAGGGTTAGTTTTCGGAAGACTGAGGTGGGTTGTCCTCTAACTTTTCACCTGGGCTTTCCACCTATCATATTTATTTTCATCCTAACAAACTCCCCAGTCCCTGCCGGTGACCTAAAATCCAGTCAGTTGGTCCCATACACATCCTCATACCCATCCTCTTCTCTGCTGGATGTCTCTACGACACTGTTCTGCATTTAAACGCTTCTTTACCCCCCAGGATCTCTCTCTCTCCTCTCCAAATTAAATCTGGCTATAAAACGGGATTCTGTAATTTCATTAATTTTTCTGTTTAACTCGTCCATGTTCGTTCCCCGTGCCGCTGCCCCCCCCCCCCCCCCCCCCCCCCCCCCAGGGAGGGGAGCAGTAGAGATGGCTGAGTGTCGCCCCTCGCCTGGGGGCAGGACTCGAATCCATTAGTAAACCCAAAAGGTACCACCGTGAAACAAAAAGCCTCTGGTCTACCGTTGATTGGCAAACAAAGTAGGCCTTCGCAGGCACTTAGGAATTCAATTGCGTTTTACCCATCACCTACATTATCCTGGTGGACTAACGGCTTCGTATTAAACCCACAACAGCCTATTCAGGTGCTAATTGAGATGAAGCCCGGGTTTGTCAAGGCAATTATAAGCAATAGCTTAAAATGGCTAGTGATGGTCTTTGAGGAAAGAGAAACTGTAGGGGGTTATTTCATTTTTAAAAAGGCATGACACTGGTAATAACAGATAAAAATGATCACTGTATCACAAAGGCAAAGGATGATATGATTGTTGTTTTTTCTCTTTCTAATATCGCCCTCTGTTCTCCTTTGAGTCACGGTTTAGAAAGAGGACATTTGAGGAGTTAATTTGAAAGGCATTAGGTTGACGTTACATCAGATTGTAATTAACACTACGTACAAATGAGAGCGTGATCGGGATTTGGGTACCCATGACATGTAGAGTGTCTATCAACGTTTACATTCCTTAAGTGCTTTACATTACTGTTGAAAAGAGAGGATGATTGAGCGAAGTTAATTCAACTCCTTCTGCTGTAACGTATTCCTACTGTCTATGCAAATAGCAAGGAAATAGCATGGTATTCCACAGAGTAGATTAGCTATAAAAAAATAACCCTGCTAGTGAGTAGAGTACCCTAGCTATGCAATAAACCAATAGAAAGTAGCATAGCTATGAAATAAACCTAATAGTGAGTAGAGTAGCTATGAAATAAACCTAATAGTGAGTAGAGCAGTCTAGCTATGAACTAAACCTAATAGGGAGTAGCGTAGCTATGAAATAAACCTAATAGGGTATAGAGTAGCTATGAAATAAACATAATAGTGCCCAGAGTTTTTCCTGATCAGATAACTCTTGTTCCTCAAGGCCTCACATTGGTTATAGAGACAGAAGAACAAGTCCAATCATGCATGTTAAAAGTGGGGGACTGAGGGAATATGAAGGGATGGGAGGGAGGTATGGAGAGACGAGGACCAAGGATGACACCCCATATGAAATAGTGCAAAGCCTGTCACAATGCCACTAAGAGGTGAGTCAGCACAGCTGCCACCCGTGTTTTGTTTAGGATTAGATTTTTTTCTCTACTTCTTCTTTCTCTATGTGTATTTTCACCTCATGATACGATTCTCTCCCTGAAACGTATAAATAACACTCCCACCTGGACCTCATTCACCACCCAAAGGCATTTATCTCAGAGTCTTCACACACATTTGCATCAGAATTACGTCTGGAGAAACTGATGTTAAACTCTCAAACCACTGATTCCTCGGATCACTTAAGCCCAGAGCTTATCTGGGTTATTATAATTTTTTGAAGGATTTATAAAATCATATTTCGGAGAACGTTGAACCGCTGTACGGCGGTGCAGACCATTCCCAGGGTGTTATTTTCCAATACACACACCCTTGTTTACCTATTTGGTGGCTTGGCATTGTGGAATGTAGCACGTATCTGCCTGCAAATCCGCTTTGGCTCCAGTGCACACAGGATACTGAGATATTTCCATAAATTGCCTCACCTCACCTAAAACCTGAGTGAAAAAGTTTTTTTTTATAAAAAGTTGATCAATAATCCCACAATAATTTGGATGATGACTGAACACAAAACTGCTGTCTACTTGGGAGATCTTTCAGGATTTTGTAAATGATTTATTTCTAGGGACACATTCATAAATGATAAAATATGGGCACCAGGCCATTGTTCGACAAAATGAAAATACTTACGAGCTATCTTAAACATATGAGTTCGCTTAACACTTGTACATTATCTTATCTATAGAAAAGTTCTCTTATGTTATTTATAGACAATATTATAACCACACAGTAACAATTGATATTTAGAAGGTAGTGAGTACATTCCTCACAGTGGGCACCAATTACGTAGGGTTAATCGGTAAAGGATGCCTTATAATAATAATACAGAATAATTCCACTTATATAGGAACAGAAAGCACCAGCGACACATTAACATAAGATGGCAGGTGTAATCCATGCAGTGAGGAAGGAGAGCTATCTGCCAGACTAGTTATAGGTTTACTGTCATCACATTTAAAAACTTTAAAAACTTGGAGCAGATAAGCATGATGCCACCGTATAGGTGGTTTAACTTCGGATTCAAGGTGTCTGGGATGTACTTTGCATGAAGAGAGAAAGGTGCAAGTGCAACAACATACCTGACACTTACAGGCAAGTGGTTTCCTGATTTTCTTGGTCGAGAAATTATAGATATGCTATGTGTTCACTGAGTGGATTGGTAATGTTACCGAAGCATTGAGAAACTGGATTGATGAGTGTTCTCATTGTAAAAGATGGTCTATTGTGTGCAGTTCAAGTCTGCCATTTGAACTAGAATTCAATGTATCAAAAACTCTCCACACTTTTGCTGAATGGTGTCTTTTCATGAAGCACACAATCCTTAATGGCTATCATATTACATGTGTTTTTTCTTTCCCCCTTTTGTTCGACTTCTAGTGTCAATTTCACTTTACCATGGATAGCCCATTTGTCTTTTCAGTGTGAGCAATTTAAAAGCACGGGCTTTTATGCAAAACACACTAAAACCAAGCATTTTCCTCCAAATTGGACATTTTTACGGTTATAATCTTAGCACTCTGAAGGCTCAGGGAGAGTTGCCCTGGAGGGCCCCAGACTCTTATCTTTTGTGCTCCTATGTAACGTCCGGATGACAAGTTTCTTTAATATGCATGAAGAGGAGAGCAGCAATTTGCCAGTACCATAGGAATTATCCAACTCACGCAAATGAAAATGTCAGTACTCTGGCAACCTTTGTCTGTTGTTATTTTAGCTTCCATGGCTACATGGTACAGGACTCAAAGAAACATACAGCCTCTGCAACAATATCATTTGGAAATAGTGTCTCTGTTTGTCCTGGGTGACAATATACTATACATCTTATTGACCTAATAGCTCTTTGTGGATGAACAGGAGACTGCTGCCAAGTATAATATTGCTGTTTATTGTTGTCAGGTATTCTCAAATCAAATCAAAGTGTATTGGTCGCATACACCGTTTAGCAGATGTTATAGCAGGTGCAGTGCAATGCTAACAGGTCCTTGTGTTACTAGATTATATTATAACAACAAATTAGTGTTGGAATGAAATGAAAAAATGGTAGTTGTCGTCAGCCTGTACACATAGTTGTGTACAGGCTGACTGTATCTCATGATAATTAACACCATGCTCACTTATTCCAACCGAGTAAAGGGTAGTTACATATCTAGGTATAAGGGCAATTTACATGTAACCCAGTAAAGAGTTTGGGAGGGTTCTGAGCCTTCCAGTTGTATTCTTCTCTGTCAGTCATTAAAAGAGATGCCAATATGTCATAATAAAGACATGCTGGGCTGGGTGATGGCGTTTTGCTGTAAGTCAATCAGCGCTGAATAGGCTGGATGGAGCCTTCTTTTTCACCAGAGCTAGCTATCTACCTTAAATGGCATTACAGGGGAGCTGCCCATGCAGTTATGCTGCTCTGCCTCCCCCACCGAGCCACCAGCCACCAGAGAGCTCAATCTCTGTCCCCCATCCTCCCTTTCCCTCACCTCCCTCTCTCCTCTCCCATACAATTAAAACTGCATCAGGCACAGGGGATGGATTAGATGCACGATCCATGGCTCTACATATCTGGAGTGTGAAGCTGTCACTGAGTAGTTGGAGGGAGGAAGAGGGAGAGAGAGACAGGAGCTTCTGGGCATGGGAGGCAGGTGGGGTGGGACCTCCCTGGCATCGGAACTCTCAGAGACACCCACGGTGCTCCATCTCCACCCCCTATCCTCCTACTCCCACTACGGACTCCTCCCTTCCTTTGCCATCTAACGAATCCCTCACTCACTGTTCCTTTTTATTTACAATTCCTCTCCCTGGTCTCATCCCTCACCTGTCCGGTGTGTCGAGTAGCCTTTCATCCTCCCCCTTCCCTCACTTCATCCACTCCCTCACCCTCCCTCCCACTCTTCCCCCGACTGCCTCTACATCCATGGCTTTGACTTCGCCTGCCACCCGCACATTCACACCCAATCCATCTTACACACAGGCTCTTCTCTCCTGGCCATGGTTACCTAAGGCAAGGCTACATCCTGCAAGATAAAGTATTATTGGATCCTGTTGGGTTCATTTAGATTGAATATATACAGTATCAGGACTCCTGGTGTTACTGTATCAAGTGGTCTTGCCACACTATGAGCAATAAGAAAAAAATACAAAAAATTACAAAACAATTCACTCAATGCATCAGCAACAGGAAATGGAAAAGGGTGGGTGACAGAGAGCTTTGAGGAAACACATAGCGTGAATGCCCCATTCACAGGGTGAGGAGAGTGTTCAACATTTTCAAGATATTCACGTTGAGAACCTATTGGTAGCACACAGTGATACAATTTACAAATAGTGGAGACACCTACTATTTGCAACATGCAATTACAACAAACATTAAAACACCTTTCAGTAATTTTGCACAGTAGCACAAGGTACCACATTTAGTTCAATGTATCAAACAATATAGACTTCAAGGATTTCAACTGAATCCACTTAATTAACGCAATTGCTCACTATACCCAATTAGCGAACGCTTACCTGCATTCCTAAATAATGAATATTAGCCATTTTCTTCCCATGGACACCACTTATCACTTTCACAGTGACCAGAAAACCTGGTCATCCTACTGATCTCCACACAGCGAGGCTTTTCACACAGCTCGCCTGATCAATGGATTCTCACCTCATTGACTGCATGCCTTCCTTCCCACCTGTCACCTTCTGTTACCTCTGATGAGGTAGAAACCCCACCACTACTAAACTCTGTCTGCCCCTAATGGCACCCTATTCCTTACAGTGTGCTGTATATAGGGCACACATTTTGATGTGAGCCCTATGGCCCTGGTCACAAGTAGTGCACTACACAGGGAAGCCCGGTGCCATTTGGGATGCAGACTTTGTCCTCAGGTCTGTCCTCAGGTCTCACCGTAGTCACATTCATCAAGTGGACCTGTCCAAGTTGCTGTCAGAGCACAGGTTTGATATAGCAAGCTCTGGTTATATAGCAACTCTTACTGAAACGATATGGTTATTATTATTACTGAATGATTAGGATGGAAATTCATGTTCATTGAAACTATGTTGCGTATTCCAATTAAACATTCAGAAATAACATTTCAATTAATTGATTTGAAAAACATTTAAATGTAAAATGTAAGTGCTTATTTGCATTTACCGAGAAACATCCCCCGCAGAAAATACCTAGGGCTTAATATTCTGCCCGGGTGTGAGAATATCCAACACATGCAGAGAAGCCCCCTGCCACGGGTTCCATGATTATGTATCAAAATGGTGCCACCATGGCTTTTCCTACCAGTGTGTGAATGAGTGTGCATGTGTGTGGTAATGGACGGAAGCTGCGGCCTAGCTGTCGCTCTCTCCTCCCCTCCATCCCGGGCTGGTCCTCCTGCTCATTAGACTGGCTCTGCAGAGAGAGAGACCGAGACAGAGAGAGTGAGACACAGAGAGAGAGAGAAAGAGAGAGAGAGAGAGAGAGAGAGAGAGAGAGAGAGAGAGAGAGAGAGAGAGAGACGAAGGTGTCTCAGGTTCTAAAGCCCGCGCTTTGACATTCACGCTGCGCTTCGAGTCGATCAGGTCCCAGTTCTGATAAATTTGCATCTCTTTGAATGTGACGCTTGAAAAAAAAGAGAAAAGGAAGAGAAAAAAGAGGATGGGGGGGGGGGGGTGGAAGGGTGGAGGAGGGAGGGTGAAGGATAGATGGGAGGGGGGTAGGAAAAAGGGCCCAGGCACTAGATTAAATTTTGCCGTCTAGAAAATGAGAAAAAAGAGCCTCTATCTCCTGCAGTCTACTGGGAAGATCTTTATTCTGATTCTTGTTAGAATTGTTTATCACTGTGACAGAGCAGGCCGAGGTTGAGATAAAGGCAGTGCTCCATCACAGGCTTGACAGTCGTAGGACATGCGCTGGAATGAAAGGAGCCAGGGAAATATTATTAATAGATGCTGACTTGATTTGCCTCGATTGCACGTCAAGACGAGGGGGCCAGGGCTTGATTGCAGCCTATGAAGTTCCGTCCAAAACGGAAGCTATTTTTCATTAAGTGATAGAAGTCTCCTCTCTTTTTTTGCTCTTCCCTTTTGCGTTGCTTTCCAAGGAGCTGATAACTTATGCGGTTTATTCTAAGCATGCTGATTTGTGTCAGGGAGAGAGAGCGGGTGGAAGGGAGAGCGAGAAAGGGTGATAGGGAAGGATTGACGCTGGGTGAAAGAAGTGGAGGGAGGGGGAAAAATGGAACTTATCTCGCCTTTCACAAAATAAACCGCCGTGCTGGTTTAATGCTAGTTTTGGCAGAAGTGAGGAGGACCCAGCTCAGCATACATGATGTGTCTATCATAGCCATCTACAACCATGCACGGCTTCAGCAAACTGAACACATAGCACCATTGTCCTCAATGCAAAACACCCCCAGCCTCCACGGACAACAGCTGGAAAAAAAGTATTGAAAATGTACAGGAGAAGGTTCAGAAGGCATGGCTTGAAATGCATGGCACAGGTTGCGTTAAGAGTGTTGCATTACTAATGGCTGTACAGGAATAGGGATTTACACACCGCCCTCCTTCACGCCCCCATACTGTACAGGCAGATGCACCAACCAGCCACGTATGTCTAGGCATCACAGTTGTGTGTGAAGAATTAAACGAGGCTATAGCTTTAGAGAACACAAATAAATGAAAAATATACAGAGGGAAAAAAGTACCTAATCAGAGAAACATGATGCAGAGACTTGTACACAGTGACTTAGAGGAAATCGGGATAGCAGATAGATATGCATGCTTATTCACTCTCTCCTTCCTGTGTGTGTCAGTGGGTGAGATGATGATCAGGATGCAGAACAGAACAGTGTGAAGTTATTACGACGATACAAAAATACTGAAGAATACTCTAAGTAGTGTAAGCAGGTAGGCGGCTACACAATTAGAATCAGATTTTACCTGGGAGAGGAAGGAGAGGAGACAATGGAGGTTTGGATCTGACTGAGGGGGAGCAGTGGGACATCTGTCTGCAAGGTCCCTGGTCTGACTGGGCTGTGCTGAGGTAAACACACCTGTCGTGTGTGTGTGTGTGTGTGTGTGTGTGTGTGTGTGTGTGTGTGTGTGTGTGTGTGTGTGTGTGTGTGTGTGTGTGTGTGTGTGTGTGTGTGTGTGTGTGTGTGTGTGTGTGTGTGTGTGTGTGTGTGTGTGTGTGTGTGTGTGTGTGTGTGAGGAGGGGAGGGTGTAGACAGATGGAGGAAGCCTTAAGCGGGGTGAGTGTCTCCCAGTTTTAAAAACACTAAGCTTTTGAACGATCATTACAACCACCTGCCATGCTTTTCTGCTTTCTCTGGTCTCATTCCGTCTTGTTTCTTTTTTTTTCTACTTGTTCGTTTTTTCGTCTACTGTACAACACCCCGTCTCTTTGTGTAATTAGTTCACTGGAGTAATTTATGCATATCTTCAGCAGACGCTGTTTGTCATTTCTGTGAAAATCATAAAATATTGTGTTCTGAGGATCTTACGGATTTAATGATTTGCATTTACAAGTACTATCTACAGTATAAAATGTGACTTTCATTCCCACAAGCAGTTTTAGAGTATCATTAGTATCAAGTTTTTAAAAACATGACACAGTAAAATGTACTTATTCTTTACTGTATGGTACATACATGGATAGTTAAGTTCTGTGCTCCACATTAAAAAAAAATCACAAGTGTAGGCTTTATACATTTTACTATCTGCCTGTACAAGTCCATGTCTTTTTTTCAGTTGAAAATGTGGCTTTGCCAACTTTCACACATTAACATGTTAATAGACGAGAGACACAGTGACACAGTGAAACCACTCTTCCAGAATTTCAACTCGCACAAAAATGTATTCGGTTGTAAAAAAAAAAAAAATCAACATTCATAGCTACACGGATAAATAGTTCTGTGAGCAACAGATTTGTTTCTCTTGGTCTGTGCTAGTTGTGATTAGGGATGTTTGATAAACAGCAAACCATGAGACAGATGAAGATTATTGGTCGTCAAATTCATTTACTGTGAATTTTACCTCCAAATTCTTACATAGGAGTGTAAGTCGGTGGAAACATATTTTTGCAACTGGTTTTTATATTTTTTATTTATTACAAATTACCTATGTAGAATATAGTTACACTGATTATTTCATTCTCACTGTTTGTGTAAGTACGTTGCATTTAGATTAATTGAATAAATCTGCACAGTTTAAAAATGCATGACATGTGTCCATGTAAAGGGTATGTACAGTATAATGAGGAAGAAAGGTTTAATAGACACATATTAGTCATTTATTTGTCTGTAAGAGAGAGCGAGCGAGAGCTGCCAATGTCTATTTCAATCTGAACTGATGCTGTAACTGCTGAAATGCGCCTGTTCAGTTAACCCGGGTTAACTGTTTCAAATCAGCTGTTACATTTGGCATATAGAGACACATCTTTGAGTGCTATTCAAGTGTCTTCATGTAAGTGACTTCTTGTCCTTAATAAGTTCTTGAGTTATGTGAGAATACTATTAATTACGCCATTTAATACGCTACCACACCCGCACTCCAAAGAGCTTGACTTATTTCCTTTTGATTTTTCCTTCCAGTGAAGTAGGTGACTGGTTACACTTACAGGAACAATGATTGAATATTCATCAAATGTCTCGTTGGATTTTTAGGGAGATCCTTTTATAACGCAACTCATATCCCTTAAAATATGTTTTCCTAAATTGGCATTGACACATCCGCATATTTAGGTTTTTATGAAATACGCGATTGCTTTCTCCATTAGCTGTGACAGTGTGTGCATGCGGGCGGTTTGTAACAAAGACGCTCTCACGCAGTGGCTAAGCCAATGTAGAGAAAATAAATGATTGGCTTTACTGATAAATAAAAGGCTTTTGGTGTGCCCCTGGTATTCAATGCAAGGAGGACATACTGAAAAAGTATTAGCTGAATATGATCACTTATTTCACCTTGCAAAACACAGCTATGGGTCGCTATACAGAACACAAACCAACAAATGTATCATATCATTTGATCATAGCGCCCAATATTTCCGGGAATATGTCACGCACACCATCTGTTAATACCTCAAACACTTTTAAACACTCAACTTTTAGTGGGTGTCGTTTAGAAAGAGATCAACAACAACAGCAAAAAAAAAGGAGAGTTGAGTAAAAACACAACTGAGAGATACATGTCACTAAGAGGTACACTGGTTTAGGCGGCCACGGTTCTCAGGGTGTCTGTCCTTCGTAGACAGACAGACATACAGAGAGAGGCGGACGAGAGCTCCCCAAGCATTTATGCCCCAGCTGAATCTAACTGTAGTAGAATTACATACTGGTGGAAGCAGGCTAACTCCATTCTTCCACCATGCTCAGTTTCTATCACATGGCTATTAGGAGAATCTTCCAAAAAAGGAGCTCCATTTCAGTTTGAAAATGGCTAAATTGTGTGAAAACTGTTTGTGGTATGTCGTTATTGACTACGGGTGTTTATTATGTAGTATAGTCTATTCCCCTCTATGATCAGAACTAGTATTCGTCTATAATTCTATCAGTGTGATTTGGTCATCTATATATGCCATTTAGCAACCACTTTATATTGGTTGAAGAAATTATAATTTAATCTGAACTGCTTCAGGAAAAACACTTGTATTTGGTTCAAAACATACATGTATAATGATGTTTTAGACCATTTTGTGTATTTGTATGTTTGTAGAAATTATGCCACACACGCCTGCACACACACACACTAACTTAGACATCCTCAGCCCTCCAGTCCATCGATGGTAGCTTGTATCTGGTTGTCTGACAATAGGAATTGGGACTTTCCCCACAAAATGGCAAGCAGATAAAGGTGTTGATGAAAGGTCAACATTTCCTGTAAATGTATTGCCTTTTCACATATACACATCATTTCTGGACATAACTCATAGGCCAAAAGCCTTTTTCCACAAATGCTGTGATGTGAAAAAAAGCCCTTATAGCGCAGGCCGTAAAGTGCGTCTAAGGTAGCAAAACAGGTCTCACACACATCTACATCATTTTGCCAAAGCTCCATGTTAAATAATGTTGTTTCAGATGCGTAGCATGGTGCAAATGTATGGCTCTGTAGCATATAGTATTACTGTTGAGAGTGTAAAACAAGGACAAAAACCACACGCAGGCATGCTTGAGAAAGGAACACGGCTGGATATTCAAATGTTGGTAGGTTTTGCAAAGCTGCATGTTCTCAAATGCAGTCGTTGAAATTGCATTAGAAATGGTCTTTGCTGATGTGTGTTCAAATTTGGCACAAGAGACAGAAATCAAGCAAACGAAACAGGAAATAACAAAAATGGGATTCTGTATTTTTAGTGAGAATTTAGTAGTGGGTGTGGATGGGTCTTTGAGGCAAAATGTGGCCATACAGAGAGGGGGGTTGTCACTTACATTTGAAAAGCTCTAACTTAAATAAAGGAGGGAAATAATAATCTCTGTCTGTGTACACACACACACACACACACACAGAGATAAAGATGGCTTCCTGCTCTAATAACAGGTGACAAAAGGTCAGCGTTTCGGAAACACGGTGCAAACTTCAACTGTTACCCAAACCTCCGCCTCCAGGACCACAAATGTCACCCCTCTTTCTTAACACCAATTAGTGTTGGTGTGAAAATTATCCTGAGACACAGCACAGATAAACCCCTAGCAGGTTTTCTGTTTTCTTTACTGTAAAGGACTTGGGGCTACAACCACACGCACATCTTTTGTGCCGGAGAGACGAAAGGCGACCATATGCGGTTTGACTGTTTGTCGCAAGGCCCGAGAAGAAAAAAAAAAACACTTGCTTGTTTTTCAAGTTGTTATCTCTTCACACTACCCAGCTGCCTTCGCTGTGACGACTCTTGTCTCCTCGCATGACACAAACACCTGCTGGCCCTCTCTCCAAAAAAGGCAATTCTCAGACTAGATAACCTCTACTCGTGTTTGTACTCACATGCTTCTGGGCTCAGGGAGAACGGAGACACCGAAGACACCGTGGACGTGGTTAAGATGCTACCTCTCGTCTCCACTCTTGCTCTCCTTGCTTGACTTGTTTACTCTCAATTTTTTTAAAACATTTTTTGTATTTATTTCCCTCATTCTCTCTCTTTTTCTCTGTTCTATTTTTCTGAGACGATGTCTTTGATCCTGGCCATCAGAAGTGTTTTGAAAAGCTTCCCTTTTGTTCCCTTCAGATCCGTCATCTTTACACGTTGGGATGCAGCAGCGGCAGCTTCTTAAGATGAGAAAGTAGACCATCCAGTACTGTCACATTTCCCACCCGTGCCTTTGTGTGTGTCTGCCAGGGCCCACAAACACAGAGGAACTCACAGTACGTGTACAATAGCCCATTGCTTTACAATAGACGTTTCCAGACGTTATCTTGACAGCGAAGGCGAAAAAGTCCCTTTTGTCTCTTGGTGAGTATTGCTTGTCAGAAGGGCTACGCACGTGTATGACTGAATGGGGTTCCTGTGAATCCATGAAGGCCCTTGCTATTCCACAAGGTGGTGGTTTGGTTTCATGTACATCTCATCCTCGTGTGATTGGGGTGAAGAGCGAGTAAGACATCTTCACCAGTTCTTGAACCTACTAATGTGGCACTATTACCAACCTTAGACACTTCAACCCCAAGGCCCCCTGGCCCTCAGGCCTAACTGTTCACCACCAACCTTAGCTAGGTGCTTCCTCCATCTTCAACAAAGACATGTCCTTGGAGAGACACAACGAGAGAGCAGAGAGCCAAGCAGAAAGGCGATGAGTGGTGCGAAGGTGACACTCACAAGACAGGGAAAATGTGCGAAAGGACATGACAAGATGCATCTCCTATAGTAACTCACTGCCTGCCTATACTCACAATGTGAACACCAAGCACAACATTGGTCCTCGCTTCGTTTTGCTATTCAATCTTAACGTTTTAACCCCACAATCTATTTGTTAAGGTAGGCTATGAATCTTCCAAAAGTTGTGATTTTGCAACGTGTTATAGGCTCAACATTGTCCACTTACACACAACGGTAGCCTATATTTGAGAAGATACTCACACAATTCAGGGACTGTTATCATTCCAAAACTAGATAACAAAATATTAGAAGAGGTCAGATTCAGCGAAATCCCACGGCCAGAATCCAATCTCACCTATCATCATTAGACGTTCTAATCTGATGTCCTATCACATAAGACTCATTGTGTTCATAATGGGATAAAAGCACCTAGGATTGGATATTTGGATATTTGGATATTTGATGGTATTAAGGTCAGATTGGACATTGCCGCTGATCGGACTGAAGTGGGACACTGACCAGTGGGAGGATTTTGACATCACGTGAACCTTTGTGGACGGTGATAAGGAGGAGGATGGCGATGAGGAGACTGGAGATTTATAATAGTTAAATGTGATTATGTGTCACTGCCCTGTTTCTCTGTGACACTGGAGAGGGAAACATTGGAGTTTATATCTGAGGCATTTCAATTGAATGACCTTTCAAT
This sequence comes from Oncorhynchus clarkii lewisi, assembly GCF_045791955.1. Lineage (NCBI taxonomy): Eukaryota > Metazoa > Chordata > Actinopteri > Salmoniformes > Salmonidae > Oncorhynchus > Oncorhynchus clarkii. The sequence goes on from NC_092165.1 coordinate 30,305,048, forward strand.
GACCCATAGGCCGAAAGACCGTGTGCTACGTACAGGAGAATGGGTTACGGTGCATGTGCTTCATGGGTACAATTCTACTTCAATGTGGTGGAAGAAGATCGAAGCTTGTCTAATTAATTCCTCTTTCAATTCCCTTTCTAATAACATGTTTAATTCCTGAATTACTGGTAGCAAAGGGACAACATGGAGATCCATAAAAAACAAATGTTACATGATTGTTTTAATGGAACTTCATACATTAACACGGGCCATAGAAACATCCGGATGCATCAGAGACAAACTTCAGGCTAATCACTTAACGTTCTCATGTCAGTTCCTCTGTTTGTCCACAAGAGGAGCCCTACTCAATGAATGTTCTCTCTGCCTGCACACAGACCCTATACACACAGGAACATGACTCCAGCCCTTCTATAACAGCCAGCTGTGAACTCCTTAGCGTAGTGGCAATGTATTGTTTATACTATATATAATATATAATATTATTATATTGTGTGATATGTACGTTTATGTGTAAGGAGTCAAACTGTGGTGTTTATTACTTAAGCATAAAATATGTATGGCAGGTGAAGGTGTAAATTACAGGGAGGTTATAATTGCATGCTTAATACATAGTATGATTACACTATATTTCCTTGTCTGGTCAGTAAGTGGTTACCTATTAGGAATCAATGAATATTTTCCATTATTTTATGATCAATTAAATCTCACCACTGTGTCACAAAAACCGATACAGACATTTAGTAACAAGTCAATTAAAACAGTACGTCATCTTCTGATATACTATTTTGACTTTTTCCGAGCGCATGTATTTTGAAATATATTTTCTACCCACAGCAATAGAGGCATTGATCGTGATTGGTTGATCTCTGTCTCCTGTGGTAGACCTGAGAGCAGGCTGGGTGTTCAGACAGGACAGGGTGATCAGAGGTTAGTTACTGGATACAGGGATCAATACCCCATTGAGTAACAATTACTGCTGGATGCATACGTAATGAAGGTTACATTTAAATGGCAGAGAGAGAGGAGCTATTTTACGGACTTTCTCATTTCACTCATTAGACATATTGTCTACCACCACCACCCTCCCGCTCTTTGCTAATCACCACCCTCCACAAATGTGGAGGCATGAATAAAAACAATCCCAATGTTGGCATAAACACAAGAATTTATTCATTCAAGCATTAAATTACAGTTGAAATAAAACACTCCTTGTCAGAAAGAAGAAGAAGAAGAAGAGAAAGAAGAAGAAAAAGAAGAAGAAGAAGAGGAAGCGAGGTTCTTGTTGTTTTCCCTTGACTCCTACTGACAAAAGAGGGCAGTATGATGACATTGATAAAGTGGACAAACTTTTACTCTGTCGCTCTCACGTCAGTCATCATTTTTGTATTTATGCACATGCGTGTGTGTGGCCATGTGGTTGTTTCATGTGCATATGTGTGTGTATTCATCAATGCATTCGAGTGTGTGTGTGTGTGTGTGCGTGTGTGTGTGCATTCGTGCATGCGTGTGTGAGTGTGTGTGTTTGTGTAAAGGTATACGTGTGTGTGTGTGTGTGTGTGTGTGTGTGTATGTGTGTGTGTGTGTGTGTGTGTGTGTGTGTGTGTGTGTGTGTGTGTGCGTGCGTGTGTGTGTGTGTGTGCATACTTTGACTGCCAGTCTCAGCAACACACACACACATTAAGGACCCCCAACAGAATTATGAAAAACCTTTGGTATATGGGTGGTGGGGGTTTTTCACAGCAGACTTACAGCACAGAGAACTGATGCCTAGAACACATTTCCCCCTTATTCTAAATCTGCTTCCAATCAAAAAATGTTAAGTGTATGTTTTAGTGTGGAAAATTGCAGGACTTCTCCCTTTAGGTGCTCAATTAAACGCTTTTCAGCCTGCCCTTTACCTCCAACTATATAAAAGACATGTTTTCCCCTCATGTCTTGCCAACAGGTGCAAAGGCCTTGTCTAGACTCCAGACTACAAAACTTCTATGCAGCTATAACGCTACATAGATAAAAAAAAAATATATATATTTTTTTTTACAGCACTTGAGGACACGTGTTAAGTTAACAAACAACTGATCACAGCATATGTCGAGTAATACAAATTCTTGACAGATTTGTCACAATATCAACCAACACCCTGGTTTTGAATTCAACAGATACGCTATTGTAGGAGCGAAAGCCCCACAGTAAAGCCGTGTTGCTAATGATAGTTTACTCAAACAATCAGAGCAGAACACACATTGGCCCACCTCTCATCAAGAGAAATGCCAGTCCTAAATATGATGGCATGGCTTTGTGCAAGCTGAAACAGGCTGCCAGCACACAAAGCCAAGTGGGCCTGGGTGGTGCCAAGCATTCTTCAGATTTCATTAGGTAATAGCTCATTCACAAATGGTGTGATTATCATGCCCAGGACAGGACTGCTGAAACGATTAAGGAGTCACACACACGTGCGAGCACACACACACACACGCATGCACTTACGGCACGCACACACCAATACACACATGTATGAACACACACCCATGCATAAACAAAAACACACAAAAAACACAAAACACACACACATACAGTCCCACCCGGCGTAGCGATGCTTTTTTTCCTGCAGGTTACGTTTCTAATTTGGCTAAAACCTCCCGTGGGCCTCAGGGGGCCTCGATCGTCTTCTTCACCCTCTGATGAGCACTCCGCTGGAGGGCCACACTGCTCTCTTCCCCCCTTTTACCTTTATCTCCATTGGACGTGTGGCCCAAACAGCTGGGCTCGCCTTTCTTTTTTTTGTGGGGGAGGGGGGGGGTATGTGTGTGTTGAAGGCATCCCTATTTGTTTGTGAGCTCTAAAGCTGTGTACTGAATGTGGTATCTGTTACTGCTCTAAAGACCCTAAAAGAGGGTAGAGAATCAGTAAATTGTACTTCATTGAAGGAATTTCCAGCCCTTGAAAATCCAATGTATCCAAATGCATTAACATTTGTTGCCCTTGATTTCATTTTTCTGTACTTTTTGTTGTTGTTGTACCTCGAATTCCACTACAATCACCAACATATCAAGATGATGATATCTTCATACGACTTAACGATGTCCCATATGTCATTCCACTGGTCCATTCAAACATCAACATGATCTCTGTTATTATTTCACACATGCCCTGGACTGACCCTTGGAGGAAATGTACACACTCACATTCCTTCACTAGAGGGATTTAATATACTCTCTTTAAGTCCACACCGAGCCTGTCATCTTCATAACCACAATTTAATCTGAGTGCTAATACCAAGGGGAGACTCCAGCACACATTTCCATGGCCAAACTCCATGTTTCATATGTTTTAAAGCCATTTGACCGGGATCTGGTCAGAATTTAAATAGGTGGTTAGCAGTTAATTTCCCATCACATTTGAAGTGGGGGGAGGGGGGTTTAAATAAAGATGATTTGACCAGGAATTCGTTTTACCGTCTTAAATGGTATTCAGTGCAGGAGCCCTTTAGGTCCCTGGAGGGAGCCCGCAGTAATACATCATATTGCTCTCAAAATAGCTATTAACCACAGAGCGAGAGAGAGAGAGAGAGAGAGAGAGAGAGAGAGAGAGAGAGAGAGAGAGAGAGAGAGAGAGAGAGAGAGAGAGAGAGAGTGTGAGAGAGAGAGGGGTGGGGGGGGGGAATTAAGCAATATTCACAAAGTCGTTCCTATACAATAACTCACCATTAACCCCTAGCACTAAAAGGCTCCTCTTCTCCCAGTTATGTGTGTCTTTAATTGAATCTCAAATTCCCTCAGCGAACGAACACACCGACTGACTGGGGGAAGAAAGAAAGAGAGAACAAATGTCAACCGGATGCGAGGGATTAGAGAGCGGGGGAGTAGCTAACTTTACCCCCCCCCCCTCCTCTCCATCCCACTGTCCCTTCCTCTACAGCTGTTCTGTTCTGTCCAAATGTTAGTGTCTATAGCTTCATATTAGGCAGAGGGGATTGCAGATATGAGGCGTAATCCCTCGTAAAGTTAAGAGCATTCGATACTGATTCACAAACTATATGTACACGGTCTATCTTCAATTAAGAGGCTTGCCAGATAAGCATGGTAATCAGAACAGTGTAGGAACATTGGATATGTGGAGCTAATCTGTAGTTACAAAGTGGGTTGAAGTCAGGGAAAGAATGAAGATTATGATTTAAGACATAACCATGGTATCCACTGCTGGTACTACTTCACATGGAGACCGTACAACAGGGGGTTACCGGCATAGACGTATCGGCTACATATGCAAGACAAACATGTTCATTTGAAGTGCTTGATTTGTACATGACATTTGTCTAAACTGTAAACATTTGATTGAAATCATATCCCCATCTATAAATTAACAAATGTATGCAAATGAGGTTTTAATTCATTGCTAAAATGTATTTTGATTAAATACTCAAAACGTCATGATTCTAATCTTAACAAACTTTTTAATTAATTTTTCCAGTTAAACCTCATCAACACTTTCAATGGAGACTAATTGGAATCTAGCCTCTCTCTATAATTTAAAATGGGAAAATCAAAAATCAACCATTGTTATCACATTTGTAATGAAACCAGTGAGAGATAGAGCAGTGATAAATTAGCAGGGTCCTAATTTTCACATGCAAGTAAAATAATGGTGCTAATTGGCAGATATTCTAATATTGATTAAATTAGGGCGCACAACACTCATTTCATTAAGGCACTGTGATACCATAATTCTGATCATCCTCTCTATATATCTACCCGCATTCTTTGGGATTAACAATTAAATACGCTTTGTGCAAGTTTCTAAACTAATGCCGGCAGAAATGGTAAATACAAACCATGGCTGCATTTTTTTCCACAGTGGAGTCGGGGAGCCTCCTCTACTCTTCTCTCTGTCACAGGCGCAAACAGTATTTACCGAAGGACGTGTTTGTGTGGAGATAATGATGTATTCATTCTTCCTATGAAACGGTGTGAGGAACTCAACGTGCATTGTGCTCAATTATGTGGAGAGGGAGATCTGATAATGAAAGCTAACGTGAAGTGCCTGCGTGGAGCTGTGTGTGTGTGTGTGTGTGTGTGTGTGTGTGTGTGTGTGTGTGTGTGTGTGTGTGTGTGTGTGTGTGTGTGTGTGTGTGTGTGTGTGTGTGTGTGTGTGTGTGTGTGTGTGTGTGTGTGTGTGCGCCTGTGTGTGTGTGCGTGTGGTGGGATTTTGTGCTTGCGTGCGTGCATGTGCGTGTCCGTAAGAGTGTGTTTCTCCACTTTCATCAGAGAGAAAGAAGAAGCCATCTTGGAGTTTCACAGACTGACGTTTCAAAGCCTCCCAAACTTTCAGCCTCTCCTGCTCGCCAGCCGTCCACTTAAGAATATAAGGAGGCTTACGGGGGATAATAACCTGAGAGGTGCTTGAGGTGCGATAACCAATTACACATGATCACTTTTGACTTTTCTAATCTCCCCACGGTATCGCTGGATTTATCCCCGCGCTACACCTGTGAACCCTGGCCATGTCGACTCAGCCATGCCCGCCTTTGTAATTCTAATGTTAGCGGCTTGACTCCTCCACTTCAGTCAAACAGATAAGTACCTGCCCGATGAGCAAGAGGGGAAAGAGGGACCGACCTGCACATCCTCTAAGATCTGTGACCTTAACACCGATCAACTCTGACTGTCTACATGTGCAATGCATAGGATTTCATTACCACAGACAGCATTTCATCACCTGGTTGGTCATGTTGATCAGATCACAAAATACAGCATCTACTTTCTTTCCCATGGTGATGGACATTGACCAAAGGCAAAAGTCAGTCATTCATGTGGGAAAACCAATTATCACGTTTCTTGTTGGCGTACTGAAACATTTGTACGTCGCATATACCCGTCTACTGTATGGACATTTCATACCGTACTAGAGACAAAAAAAAGGAAACAGCAGACCCAACAGTGATGCGTTATAATTGCAGTTCCTGTTCAGTCCTCTTTCTGCTGCCCTATCTTACCATTTCCTACTGCATGTCAACCTTCTCTTCACCATGTCTTTGTTGACACTTGCAGCATGCTGATCCAATCCCACTTGGCTGAAAGAGGTGTTATCTAAGCCACACTTCATGTAGTCTTGATCTATCATTCTGCTGAGTTCATCGAAAACGTAGTTATTGATCTCAAATCATCAGCTTGTGGTTGGTGAGATCAGCCAAGTCACTTAGACTGCAACGGGGAGAATTTGGCAACACGGAAGAAAACAAGCAATTAAAAAAAAAAACTCAATATCTCTCTGTGTCTCTCTCTGTGTCTCTCTCTATCTTTATCTCTATCTTTCTCTATCTCTCTACATCTTTCTCTATCTCTCTTTCTCTATCTCTCTCTATCTCTCTCTCTCTTTCTCTCTCTTTCTCTCTCTCTCAATGGTATGTGAATATTCTCTCCCCAATGCTAACTACATGGATGTTCAGAATGTCCAGTCGTGGAAAGACAAGTGTGTATGTGTGTGTGTGTGTGTGTGTGTGTGTGTGTGTGTGTGTGTGTGTGTGTGTGTGTGTGTGTGTGTGTGTGTGTGTGTGTGTGTGTGTGTGTGTGTGTGTGTGTGTGTGTGTGGTCGTGCTTGCATGTGTGCACGTGTGTGTGTGTGTGCCTTGTACTCTGGACTACTGATTGCTTAGTGCGTGCTGAATGCTCAATGGCTGAGAAAATAAAAATGACACAGAAATATTCAACTGGACCAGTTCCTCAAGCCGGTGTGGATTAATGCCAACCTTTAGGAAATGTCAAGTGGCTAATGCAAATGAGGGATACTTCTCATCTTTCAGTCTCTCCTGTGCTTTAGGGCATTCTGCACCTCCATCTGAATATCAGAGGTATCCTGAAGGGCACTGCGTTCACCCGGGAGTTTCTTGTGTCTTTGACGGGTGGGGTTCTTTCCCCTGGAGAAGGAAAATATTCTGGAAATTACTGAGGTGAGATAACCGTCAGACACACAAACAGGACTAACCAGACCTCAGATCCGTGTCACATGTTTGGTCAGTTAATTACCACTAGAAGCACTGTGCCTCTGTGCATACAATGTATTTGGAATGTCTACTTTTCAAGCAGTATAATAAATCCCTTTAATGTATACCATTGCAAAATGTATATATTGTTTCTGTTTAGGTAGGTCTTAAAAAAAGTGTTTTTGTTTAATAGTAACAAATTCATATTTGAATGGTAATAGAGTTTGGCAGTCTACACTACAATAATACATTTTGTGCGGTGCAAAAAGTGCTGAGTGTTGAGCGCAACTTCACCAAAACGTTCCTCTGCACATTATTTTCCCACCATGCACCACCCTTTCTTTTACCAGGGAAAGTCTGACCCATCCAGGGATCCTTCAGCCCAGACAGGATGACCTGACACTTCTCCGATGGCACTGGTTATTACAGCTCTTCTATATCCATCCTCTCTCTCGTTTTTCTCCTTCACAAGTCAAGGTGCAGAGTTTGCACAAACGAGGGACACTCTGAAAAACAAGCTCCTCGTTTGGGCCAGAGTGGATTCAGAGGGAGTGAAAGGGGTTCGGGTCAGCCTATTATTTCAGTGGATGGATATGCAGGCGCTACCCGGCGCTGCGCGCTGATGTTTCTCTCCCATGTGGCGTCCCTCAATCAAAGGCCTGGTCATTATGAATGTGGGTCAAGGCCGTCCATCGCTTTCCCCTTTCTCTCTCTATTGCTCTCTCTTTCTCTCTCTCTTTCTCCCTTTCTCTCTCTCTTTCTCTCTCTCTCTCTTTCTCTCCCTCCTCTCCCTATTTCTCCCTTCTTTTCTTTTTTCTCAGTCTTTCTCTCCCTCTTTCCCCCGTTTCTTCCTCTACATCCCTCCTACTCCTTCTCTCTCCTTCTCTCTCTTCCTCTCTATCCTTTTTCTCCCTCCTTTCTGTCTCGTTTTTCTCCATGTCTGTCTGTCGACCTTACTTCTTCCATGTTTGGATTTTGGAACAAACCTGCCTCAGCTCCAATATCACAGTTTGGAGGCTGACCAAAAACGTGGGAAAATTGAAAGCATCTGTGACTGGGGAATCCCTCCACTACGACTCAACTGGTTTAAAAGGATAGTTCGTGATTTTGGCAATGAAGCCCTGTATCTACTTCCACCAGGTCAGATGAGCTCGCTGATACAATTTGTATTTCTTTGCGTTCAGTTTGAAGGAACTTGTCAACTAGTGTTAGCACAATTGCTAACTAGCTTTAGTGCAATGACTGTAAGTCTATGGGAACAGCGGGCACGCTAGTTACCATTGGCTCGCAAAACTACCTCTAACTTCCTTCATACTTGACGCAGAGACATAAAAAGTTCATCTGGAAGTTCATCTGATTCTGGGAAAGTAGATACAATCCCTTTAAAATAGAGTGAATTTTAGTTCTCGATATAGTAACGTTTTGTATTGTTTTCATGTATTCACATTTATTTTTCAAAAGCAAAATGATTTAAATATACTTCTCTGTCAAACTCTATCGTGGCAGGGGCCTCCCGAGTGGCGCAGCGGGCTAAGATCCGAGTTCGATCCACGGCTGCCGCCAGCCGTGACTGGGACGCCGATAACAAGGTGCACAATTGGCCTAGCATCGTCCGGGTTAGGGGAGTGTTTGGCCGGTTGGGATGTCCTTGTCCAGTTGCGCTCTGGTGGCTGGGTGCATGCACGCTGACTTCGGTCGCCAGCTGTATGCTGTTTCCTCCGACACATTGGTGCAGCTGACTTTTGGGTTAAATGAGCAAGAAGCAGTGCGGCTTGGAGGGGTTGTGTTTCGAAGGATGCATGGCTCTCGACCTTCGCCTCTCCCAAGTCCGTATGGGATTTGCTGTGATGGGACAAGACTGTAACTACCAATTGGGGAGAAAAAGGGGTAAAAAGTACCCCCCAAAAAACAATAGGGATACTTGGGGTTAAGTGCCCCCCTCCTGTAATTCACACACTTTCCCTGGATAACACTAGTCTTGCTCATCAAAAAATGTAATCTGTCTCATCTCAACTTTTTAAGTCACTCCAATAAAAGGATTTTTAGGTACTTTGATCAAATATTTTGTCATTTAGAAAAAGTTATATACAGTGCCTTGCGAAAGTATTCGGCCCCCTTGAACTTTGCGACCTTTTGCCACATTTCAGGCTTCAAACATAAAGATATAAAACTGTATTTTTTTGTGAAGAATCAACAACAAGTGGGACACAATCATGAAGTGGAACGACATTTATTGGATATTTCAAACTTTTTTAACAAATCAAAAACTGAAAAATTGGGCGTGCAAAATTATATATATAATCGAATTAAGTTAGATCTGTCATTTTTGTATATATACAGTGTGGCAAAAAAGTATTTAGTCAGCCACCAATTGTGCAAGTTCTCCCACTTAAAAAGATGAGAGAGGCCTGTAATTTTCATCATAGGTACACTTCAACAATGACAGACAAAATGAGGAATAAAAATCCAGAAAATCACATTGTAGGAATTTTAATGAATTTATTTGCAAATTATGGTGGAAAATAAGTATTTGGTCGATAACAAAGTTTATCTCAATACTTTGTTATATACCCTTTGTTGTCAATGACAGAGGTCAAACGTTTTCTGTAAGTCTTCACAAGGTTTTCACACACTGTTGCTGGTATTTTGGCCCATTCCTCCATGCAGATCTACTCTAGAGCAGTGATGTTTTGGGGCTGTTGCTGGGCAACACGGACTTTCAACTCCCTCCAAAGATTTTCTATGGGGTTGAGATCTGGAGACTGGCTAGGCCACTCCAGGACCTTGAAATGCTTCTTACGAAGCCACTCCTTCGATGCCCGGGTGGTGTGTTTGGGATCATTGTTATGCTGAAAGATCCAGCCACGTTTCATCTTCAATGCCCTTTCTGATGGGGGGAGTTTTTCTCACTCAAAATCTCACGATACATGGCCCCATTCATTCTTTCCGTTACACAGATCAGTCGTCCTGGTCCCTTTGCAGAAAAAAACCCAAAGCATGATGTTTCCACCCCCATGCTTCACAGTAGGTATGGTGTTCTTTGGCTGCAACTCAGCATTCTTTGTCCTCCAAACACGACGAGTTGAGTTTTTACCAAAAAGTTATATTTTGGTTTCATCTGACCATTTGACATTCTCCCAATCTTCTTCTGGATCATCCAAATGCTCTCTAGCAAACTTCAGACGGGCCTGGACATGTACTGGCTTAAGCAGGGGGACACGTCTGGCACTGCAGGATTTGAGTCCCTGGCGGCGTAGTGTGTTACTGATGGTAGGCTTTGTTACTTTGGTCCCAGCTCTCCGCAGGTCATTCACTAGGTCCCCCCGTGTGGTTCTGGGATTTTTGCTCACCGTTCTTGTGATAATTTTGACCCCACGGGGTGAGATCTTGCGTGGAGCCCCAGATTGAGGGAGATTATCAGTAGTCTTGTATGTCTTCCATTTCCTAATAATTGCTCACACAGTTGATTTCTTCAAACCAAGCTGCTTAACTATTGCAGATTCAGTCTTCCCAGCCTGGTGCAGGTCTACAATTTTTCAAATTTTCTGGTGTCCTTTGACAGCTCTTTGGTCTTGGCCATAATGGAGTTTGTAGTGTGACTGTTTACGGTTGTGGACAGGTGTCTTTTATACTGATAACAAGTTCAAACAGGTGCCATTAATACAGGTAATGAGTGGAGGACAAAGGAGCCTCTTAATAGTGAGATGTGCAATGTCACTTTGTTCTGATCTTTGATTTATTTAATTAAAATAAGATACCTAGAAGTGTGAGAGAGTCATTTACTGAAAAATACCAAAATAAAACATATAAAATGAAAAATGTATATATATAAAATATAACATTTTAATATACCATTTGGGCAAATGCCCACTTTCTAAAGTTTCAGTTTTTATTTAACAACTAAACAAAACAAAATTCTGCCCAATTATTTCCCTTCAAAATGTGTTTGCAAAGGAAAGCCAGTATGCACATACAGTGCCTTCATAAAGTATTCATACCCAATGACTTATTCCACATTTTGTTGTGTTACAGCCTGAATTCAAAATGGAATAAGTAAAAAAAACATTCTCACTCATCTACTGTACACACAATACCCCACAATGACAAAGTGAAAACATGTTTTTAGAAATGTTTGCACATGTATTGAAATTAAATACACAAACGTCTCATTTTCATCAGTAATCGCCTTTGGCGGCGATTACAGCTGTGCGTTTTTTGAGGGTAAATCTCTAAGAGCTTTGTACACCTGGATTGTAAAATATTAGCCCATTGTTCTTTAAAAAAATGATTCAAGCTATGACAAGTTGATTGTTGATCATTGCTAGACAGCCATTTTCAAATCTTGCCCGTTCAAGCTGATTGAAATCTAAACTAGGCCACTCAGAAACGTATGGAGTGTTGTGTGTAGATCAGTGGCAACAAATCTAAATTCAACCAATTTCAATTTCAGGCTGCGACACAAAAATGTTGCCCTATGCTCTCCAAAGTCTCTAAGTGATCTGTGCATGTATGGGTACGCCTTGCATGTAGCCTATGCCTTCAGTGCCGCTAAATATCCCTCAGCCTGTGACCTAAAATAGTTCTATCAGTCCACCGGTTAGGTGTCACAGGAAAGGGTTAAGCGAGTCCTGCGGTGGGTTACAGCTTGGCCCAGAGGTTCATGACAGTAGACCACATCAGTGCAAATGTTGCACAGAAACACGGCAACACCTGCATCACGGAGACTACAGAGCTGCCTCACATCACGCTGTTATATAACCACTTTCTAAATGGCTGGCACATATGTCTCTATGTACTCCTTGGGCCCTTGGTTCTATTGTCTGCCGCCTCAATTTTGCAATTTACAAAATTGTGTGTCTACACAATAAATGGCTAAAGTTTTCAGTACCGTATGTGCTAAAAGAGATTATCTAGCGTTGTTGTAAATAAGAATAGAAAAAACAGTAGACCAAAATGTATTTAACAATGAAGGGCATGGTTCTTCGAGTGCAGCAAAGCGTTTTGAACGGTGTATACATCCCATTCTCCCACCCCCCTGTACATACATCCACTCATGTTGCATTGCGCTGTATTGCACTTTAGGTCTACGAGACATGTGGTAACATTTACAGACTGTGGCGTGTTACATATGTCTCCAGTATGAATCACAAGGGATAAGTGCAGTGCAGTGGCTGTGGTAGAAAAGTGTGAGAGAGGCAAAGTTTCTCCCACAGTGAGTCTCTTTCTGTGACTGTGTGTCTCTCTTCTTAGGGGATTTCCTGAATTAGGCGATAACTAAGTTAGTGAGGCGTGAACGTATCTTTGCTGCACACTAAGAAAAGAGAGTTCCTCAAGGGTTCTTTGGGAAGCTCTTCTATGGTCCTTTGCTATGTTATTAAAAGGGAGGTGGCTCATTCGAATCTATCTAATCTGCTGTGTTATGCAATTACAGGTTAAATATGACTATGGCTAGTGATGGTGTCTTGTGAAAGACACATATGGCCTTGTGTTAATTGAGAACAGTTGGAACCCACAGCTGTTACAGAGCTAGCACACCCAATACAACTTGTCAATAAAAAAATATATAATATAGCTAACCAGAATTTTAAAAAAAAATGCCTGTAATGATTCTTTAAAAGGATCTACAAAGTACCATCGAGATTAAGGAAGGTTCTTTATAGAACCATTCTCAAGGGTTAGCCATATTATAAAAATAGTAAACCCGTCGGGCACCAATACAAAAACCAACACAACACTGAATAACAAACAATCTCTGACAAAGACATGAGGGGGAACAGAGGGTTAAATATACAACAAGTAATGAATTGGATTGAAACCAGGTGTGTTGGAAGACAAGACAAACCAATGGAAAATGAAAAATGGATCAATGGTGGCTAGAAGACCGTTGACGGCGACCGCAGAGCACCGCCCGAACAAGAAGAGGCTTCGACTTCGGCAGAGGTCGTGAAAGGCCTGCTGTAGCACAACTGGTTAAATACACTGGAATGTCACTCCAACTTCCGGTTGCACAAAAACAGCTGTGCATACACCACGCCCCAAAATATTGTAATGACTCACCTCCCCTACATTTGAATTATCACTAAAATAGGACATTTTTGATTTGAATTATCACAAAAAGAGGACAGAACCCCTTTCTGAACTGCAAAAAAACATTGAAAGGCTCCAATAGTTTTTTGAGTCATTATGGTTTCACATAGAACCCTCACCCTTCCAAAAGAACCCTTGAGGAACCCTTTTTTCTTAGTTTGTAAATAGGACCTGATTTAAAAAAAAATCTAGGTCTGTTTTTTTTCTATTTTTTTTCTATAGCACTATAGGGGTTATAAACAAGGTCACAACAAACAATTTGCTGTATTTTTCATGCAATACTTCTAATGCCTTAGTAGAACTTGCATCCTAGTAGAGCTTAAATCCTTAGAGCTTGCATGAGCTGGAAAATATTGGTGTCGCTAAGAAAGACAATCTTAAGAGTTGTAAATAGCTGTCAATTTGAAACTATTCAACCCATTCAAATTAGACCCCTTCTCCTCCCAAAATCACATATTTTTCTCCTACTTTTATTTAGGGGGGAAATTAAATATCTTAAGAACTCAAACAAACTTTCCCTGAAATTATAAAATGTTCCATTATATTTCATTTCTTTGGAAAACACAAGGAATTTTTGTTCAAAGTTCCACAAATTGCTAATGGAGTTTGATGAATATTGCTACATGATAAAAAGCAGCGATTGCATCCCTGCATTCACGTGAGGTAGAACCATATGCCAGATACCTTCTGGTAGAACACTGGTACACCACTGGTAGTACCAGCCCACAAAACAACACCTTCTTATCATTTTCTTCCTAAAAATGTTGTGGTGGAGGGGAAATAACAAACAAAGCATACAAATTGTGCAACCAATATCTTTGGCAGTGGAGCAAGGTTCTATGCAAGATGAGCATCTTGAGCACAACATATGAATGAAGAGGAAGTGTGTGAAAGTGTTTTGGAAAATAAGAGGCCTTCACATCAGGGCAAAGAAGGATCCTGGTCAAAGAGACACCATGCAGCCGACTGGTTCCCCTGGTTCCTTCGGCAGACACTATCAACACCCATCGCCTTCTGCTCACACTGACTGGGAAAGATAATCAGCTTAGATTACTACGTCAATCACATTTTAGGTATAATATGCATCTTTCGTTCTTTCTTTTTTCTCCCTCTTCCATAGCCAAACTGTCCCGGCCACAGTAGTGATGAGCACACATGAATACATAGAAATATCTGTGGTCGGTGGCTTGGACGAGGGACTAGAGGCTGGGGACGAGGGACTGAGATGGAGTTGGAGAAGAGTCTAGGAGGGGTGAGGGGGGTGAGGCAGGGGAAAGAGTCTTGCTTTTAATCAGAGAGATAATGAGTGCCATACGCCACCACCACTGACTTTGTTTTCCCCACACTTCAGCCGACAAGAGAGTCTTTGTGTTGGCCCTTGGGATAGCTGTCCGTAGTCCCCCACGCACCACTACCCCACCACTTGTTCTTAAATACACTTACATCTGTGTATATGAAATAGGGTTCTGAGAGCGAGAGCCTGCCTGCCTGCCTGCCTGCCTGATACTTCAACCAGACCCACAATATACAGTGCCTTGCGAAAGTATTCGGCCCCCAGGCTTCAAACATAAAGATATAAAACTGTATTTTTTTTGTGAAGAATCAACAACAAGTGGGACACAATCATGAAGTGGAACGACATTTATTGGATATTTCAAACTTTGTTAACAAATCAAAAACTGAAAAATTGGTCGTGCAAAATTATTCAGCCCCTTTACTTTCAGTGCAGCAAACTCTCTCCAGAAGTTCAGTGAGGATCTCTGAATGATCCAATGTTGACCTAAATGACTAATGATGATAAATACAATCCACCTGTGTGTAATCAAGTCTCCGTATAAATCCACCTGCACTGTGATAGTCTCAGAGGTCCGTTAAAAGCGCAGAGAGCATCATGAAGAACAAGGAACACACCAGGCAGGTCCGAGATACTGTTGTGAAGAAGTTTAAAGCTGGATTTGGATACAAAAAGATTTCCCAAGCTTTAAACATCCCAAGGAGCACTGTGCAAGCGATAATATTGAAATGGAAGGAGTATCAGACCACTGAAAATCTACCAAGACCTGGCCGTCCCTCTAAACTTTCAGCTCAAACAAGGAGAAGACTGATCAGAGATGCAGCCGAGAGGCCCATGATCACTCTGAATGAACTGCAGAGATCTACAGCTGAGGTGGGAGACTCTGTCCATAGGACAACAATCAGTCGTATATTGCACAAATCTGGCCTTTATGGAAGAGTGGCAAGAAGAAAGCCATTTCTTAAAGATATCCATAAAAAGTGTCGTTTAAAGTTTGCCACAAGCCACCTGGGAGACACACCAAACATGTGGAAGAAGGTGCTCTGATCAGATGAAACCAAAATTGAACTTTTTGGCAACAATGCAAAACGTTATGTTTGGCGTAAAAGCAACACAGCTGAACACACCATCCCCACTGTCAAACATGGTGGTGGCAGCATCATGGTTTGGGCCTGCTTTTCTTCAGCAGGGACAGGGAAGATGGTTAAAATTGATGGGAAGATGGATGGAGCCAAATACAGGACCATTCTGGAAGAAAACCTGATAGAGTCTGCAAAAGACCTGAGACTGGGACGGAGATTTGTCTTCCAACAAGACAATGATCCAAAACATAAAGCAAAATCTACAATGGAATGGTTCAAAAATAAACATATCCAGTTGTTAGAATGGCCAAGTCAAAGTCCAGACCTGAATCCAATCGAGAATCTGTGGAAAGAACTGAAAACTGCTGTTCACAAGTGCTCTCCATCCAACCTCACTGAGCTCGAGCTGTTTTGCAAGGAGGAATGGGAAAAAATGTCAGTCTCTCGATGTGCAAAACTGATAGAGACATACCCCAAGCGACTTACAGCTGTAATCGCAGCAAAAGGTGGCGCTACAAAGTATTAACTTAAGGGGGCTGAATAATTTTGCACGCCCAATTTTTCAGTTTTTGATTTGTTAAAAAAGTTTGAAGTATCCAATAAATGTTGTTCCACTTCATGATTGTGTCCCACTTGTTGTTGATTCTTCACAAAAAAATACAGTTTTATATCTTTATGTTTGAAGCCTGAAATGTGGCAAAAGGTCGCAAAGTTCAAGGGGCCGAATACTTTCGCAAGGCACAGTAGCTGGCATCGGGAATGTTTCCAGCAAAAGTTTGTTTAAAGGTCCTGAACAGTCATTCTGATTCCCATGTAAAATTGCCTTTGAGTGACTAAAATATCACCCATAATATTTTTGGGATAGAAATGCAATTGAAAGTATTTTTTTCTCTCATGGCTAGCTACCAGGAAGTTTGAAAAGACAGGCTGAGTGGTCGGGAGCTTATATTCTTTAGCTCGCCTTGAAACAGCTCTTTGAAACGCCTATGTCAAGATACTTGGATGCAGTGAGCAGTGTTGCAGTAAAATCATCTCAAGCAAATTTGGTGTTGAACAAAGCAACTCAAACAACATTGAAAATGCATCAATAATGTACATTTGTCATAGATGGGTTAGCAGACAATGTCACGAAAACGATGTACACGCTTCAATGGGGAAAGAGTTGTTGTGGTTCTGGATGGCCAGATAGCTACCAACAATGACAATAAACTGACATGTGGGGAATTGTAAGTGACTTGTTTCATCTTGCTCTTGATACCATGTCTTGTTTTGAGGTGTTTTGACTGATTTTATGTCAATGACAATATGGTAAAATAAATTGTGCTAGCTAGCTAACCAACAACTGTAACGATGTATCTGAGAGACACAAGTGCTCATTGTGCAAATGTATTTATGCTTTCAAATATATTGAACAAGTTGTCAACAATCTTAGCCAACTCCATCTGTTTTTCTCCATAGTTGCACAGAAGTTGGTTGTGTTGATAAACAACCAACCCGTCTCTACATCCCCCATTTGGCATGTCTCTTACGATGCAGTTCACAGCCGCCCAGACGGTTGTGTTGATATGACTGCTTTTTCACCCCTTTTGTTCAATGCTGTCTGAAGACCTAGCTAGCCAGTAACTAGCTAACAACAGACACAGATGAAATGGGAAACATTTTTTTATTTTTTTTATTTCACCTTTATTTAACCAGGTAGGCTAGTTGAGAACAAGTTCTCATTTGCAACTGCGACCTGGCCAAGATAAAACATAGCAGTGTGAACAGACAACACAGAGTTACACATGGAGTAAACAATTAACAAGTCAATAACATAGTAGAAAAAAGGGGAGTCTATATACATTGTGTGCAAAAGGCATGAGGAGGTAGGCGAATAATTAACATTTTGCAGATTAATAACACTGGAGTGATAAATGATCAGATGGTCATGTACAGGTAGAGATATTGGTGTGCAAAAGAGCAGAAAAGTAAATAAATAAAAACAGTATGGGGATGAGGTAGGTAAAAATGGGTGGGCTATTTACCGATAGACTATGTACAGCTGCAGCGATCGGTTAACTGCTCAGATAGCAGATGTTTGAAGTTGGTGAGGGAGATAAAAGTCTCCAACTTCAGCGATTTTTGCAAGAAGTATCTTTACCATAGATGAATATTGTAAACTTTTAATGATATTTGCTAACACCCTACAGTCAAGTTTTAGTACCAGTAGAGTAGCTATCTAGCTATATAGACCACGCCCCCTCTGCAAACACACATTCTCCAATGTTGGTTATAAGGCAGCATTTCTTTAAATTAGGTAAGAGAGTATCATGTTACCATTGGTGTATTGAAATGAGTGTTCTGATGATGTCAACCTATCCCTTTAATAATCCCGCCTCCTGAATCCAAGCGTTTGACATGGGGGAGGGGACCAGTAACTTTATAATCAAACTTATTTATCGACGTAGAAGCAACAGACATATTTCATACTTCGGTCATTATACTGTCATCTGGTTTCATCCAAATATCATCCAATTTTGTGAAAAAAATGGATTTGGACTGTTCACGACCTATAAACCCTAGATTCAATCAGGTCAAGTGTTACCCGGAAATAGCCAACACCTTAGCTGATGTTTTGGCAGTGTCAGGGGTGGCACTTCTTTGGCTCTGTCAAATCAGTTCACCGCTGCCCTTGTGATCATTGTCCGGAAGCCACACCACTCACGTTAGAGGTTCAGACCGAGAAGGGTAGGCTACATAGGAAATAATTACACTGAAATGTTAAATCATTAAATGTTAAATAATTTCTATCAGCCTAATCGAGGTGTAGATTACATCTCACATTTGAATGTTTGAACTGGTAAACAAGGCTGCAAGGGATTTCTCTTAATTAATAGGACTCTGGCAATGGCAATGTCCTCTTTAGGTACACTGTAAAACCAGATAAATTGTGGCTACTCAAACTTTTTGAGGAAACCATTTCCCCCCCCTAAAAATTAAGTTAAGAAACTTAAACAGCTGACATGAGTAGTACTATCTCCAGCTGAAGTGAGCAGTACTACCTTGATATGAGTAACACAAGTGCAGTTTTTATGAGTAAGGTATACTTATATTTAACGACCCCATGAAGCCAATCCTCCAACAATTTCCCAGTGTGCCTTGGCTCTGGGAAATTGTGGAGTTGTGGAGTTACCACCCATGATTGTATTTGTTAGTGACAGAGATGTGTTTGTTGAATTAGTTTATTTACAGAATTTTCTTCAGCAAGTGAATTCCTAATCCCTTGGTGCAGTGATAAATTGTTGGCTTTAGTAGCCTATAATTTGTTGGAATACCAGGCTGGCAATTTAGATCATTCTTCCCTTTTTTTACCTTTGAGTGTACTGTTTTTGGAAAGCTTGATCTATGGCATTATTTAGGATGTTAAAAACAGAAGCGTATACTCTACTAAATAAAACCAATGTTTTGAACAACAGTGCAGCAAGTGTGGTTTCACATTAAAAAAAAATCGAACTAGTGTTCCATTGTTCCCTACTCTACCTGCTAACTACCGGTCAGGTAATTGAAAAAGACAATTCTAACTATATTTACAAGTACGTGTCCAGTAGAGGTCAGTGTTTGAAAGCAGCTTGGAATCAAAGAAAGCACCGGAACCACGGCGAAATCAGTGGGATCTCACATTTTGCAAACACACGGTTTGAAAAAGCATGTGATCAAATGAAGCTTCAAATGAAGCTTGGTGCTTCTGATAAAGTGATACACACATTGGCATACCGCTTCGAAGTTGCTGCACGCCTCATAGCTCCGGTAATAAACAGAACATCGCTACAACACTTGGTGAAGTCCACAGGACCAAACCAGGAGGAATGCAACAACCATGTCTCTGTCACTAACGAATACAGTCATGAGTGGTAACTCTACAAGTTCCTTGAAAGGATCTCTGGGCAATATTTGAATAAGGCTTTAGCTAAGAAGTGTGTTTATTTAACACCGTTCCGGTGTCTATATGGATCCACAGACTCAACACGTTCTGTGTTGATTTAACACTCTCAGTGTTGATTTAACACTCCCAGTGTTGATTTAACACTCCCAGTGTTGATTTGTTTGTTTTTTAACACTAGAGGATTTGCTGTGTATGAATGTATTTCACTGACTGATGACAGTTGTTTCCTGGTTATACGGTCACCTCCAAAATGATTGGTACCGTTAACAAAGACGAGCAAAGACAAAAGAAAAAGACTGGATAAAAGAAACGGTAATACTTTCTTTGTAGCATAGTGTCATAACACATTATAACATGGCCATACACATGTCGTAACACGTCATATCAGCTGACATAACTTACCTGTCATAATATTGTCACAACACAGTCATGACACATACATTTAGGCCTGTTGTGACATTGCATTATTTTCAATGGCTGGTTATGACAACTACATAAGTGTCAAAAACAACAAAACCCATAACACAAGGCAAACGATCAGATTACAACATACTTGTAAATAGTATGTTTATGTTTAACAAGATACAGCATGTAGAAAACATTTTGGCGCCTCGAAGATAATTTGAAATAAAATCAAACAAAATACAATCTGCATTAACATTAGACTTGTGTAATTAATCTCGGTTGAGGTAACTTTATCGTGGCCCTTCCATAGCTTCCTGTTTCACTGGGGTATAGAAATGACGTAACACACCTGTAAAGTGTGTGTGTTGCCTTTTCCATCACCCAGAGGAAAAGGCAAAGAACTCACAAATGAAAAGAGACATGGTTGTTGACTTTCATAAATCAGGCAATGGGTACAAAAACAACTGGGGGAAAAAGCATATACCATTTATCACTTAAGGCAACAATCAAGAAGTTTAAAATGTTTAAAAGTGTATCTTATCCCCACACACAGTGAGAAAGAT
This sequence comes from Oncorhynchus clarkii lewisi, assembly GCF_045791955.1. Lineage (NCBI taxonomy): Eukaryota > Metazoa > Chordata > Actinopteri > Salmoniformes > Salmonidae > Oncorhynchus > Oncorhynchus clarkii. Next base: position 30,325,377 of record NC_092165.1, read on the forward strand.
GGTAAGGGATGCAAAGAAAAGTCCAAGGGCCACATTTGGAGAATTATTGAACTTGGTCACAGATCTACAATTAGACACCACCTCCATCCAAATAGGTTATATGGAAGGGTTGCCGAAAAAAAAAAAAGTGACTCTATTGAGATCAACCAACAAATGTAAATACCTGGAGTTTGCTAAACACCATTGGCACTTGGATTGGAACCGGGCGCTATGGTCAGATGAGATGAAGATAGAGCTTTTGGGCCATGTACACCAGTGGTGGGTTTGGCCTCGTAAAATATGGTGGTGGATCCTTAATGTTACGAGGCTGTTTTGCATCCACTGGTCCTGGGGCTCTTGTTAAGGTCAACGGCATCATGAACTCTACCAAGTGCCAGGACATTTTAGGAATGCCCGGTTGCTTCTTCCAGGGGGCTGAAACAAGACAATGGCCCTACGCACACATCAAAACTCACAAATATATGTTTACTTGACCACAAAACCAACGTTTTGCAAAGGCAATATCAGTCTCCAGACTTGTTGTTTGAATTGAAGAGGGCAGTCCATAAGCGCAGACCGAAGGATATCAAGGATCTGGAAAGATTTTGTTTGGAGGAATGGTCAAGATCCCTCACATCGTGTTCTCCAATCTCATAACACATTATATACTGAACAAAAATATAAATGCAACATGCAATAACTTTTACTGAGTAGTAGTTCACATGAGGAAATCAATCAATTAAAATGAAATCATTAGGCCCTAATCTATGGATTTCACATGACTGGAAATATAGATATGCGTCTGTGAGTAAAATTGACATCGATAAAATGCAATCGGGTTCGTTGTCCGTAGCTCATACCTGCCTATGCCATAACACACCGCCACCATGGGTCACTCTGTTCACAACATGGGTGGACATTCCTGCAGTCAGCAGTACACACTCCCTCAAAACGTGAGACATCTGTGGCGTTGTGTTCTGTGATAAAACGTCACATGTATTGTCCCCAGCACAAGGTGCACCTGTGTAATGATCATGCTGTTAAATCAGCTTCTTGATATGCCACACCTGTCAGGTGGATTATCTTGACAAAGGAGAAATGCTCACTAATAGGGATGTAAACAAATTTATGCACAACATTTGAGAGAAATAAGGTTGTTGTGCGTTTGAACAATTTCAGTGATTTTAAAAATTTCAGTTCATGAAACATGGAACCAACACTTAACATGTTGCATTTATAACTTTGTTTAGTGTAAAAAAGGGATAAGTGCTGTTGTCCTTGCAAGGGGAGAGTTGGTATTTGTGTTATTTATTTTATACAGTCTTTTTCTCATCTTTATCAAGGGTGCTAATAATTTTGGAGGTTATTGTATTTGTCCTACACTGCTGCTGCTGTTGTGTGGGCAATATCCTACCTATGCATTTGCCTTCTGGTGGTAACACACTTGGTAACACGCACTCATTACCAATTTAAAGTTAAAGCCATCAGCCAGACATCAAACAGTCCCATCCTGGAAATATTCACAAACCTGAGAAGGCACTAGAGTGGCAGAGTTTGATAATTGCCTGAGAATCTGTTGGTGGTAGTGGGTACACTGTGAATCTGTTTGTGGTATTGGGTACACGGTGACAGACATCAACAAGGCCCCAGGTCTGAGGTCACTTCCAGGAATTAAGCAGGACATGCACAACACAGAAAGGTAGGTGTAGGTGTGTGTGTGTGTGTGTGTGTGTGTGTGCGTGTGTGTGTGTGTATTTATATATATATATATATATATATATAACTGGAATCTGACCAAGCATGCTTCTTTCTCACACCTCTCTGTCTCTGTTACATACATAAGGACCTGAGCTAGAGAGAGAGAGCGAGAGAGAGTGAAAGTGAGCGAGAGATCCAGGCACTATAGTGGGGAGCTGCTGGGGGCTTGTGGTTTGTTTGGTTGAGTGGGGTGCAAACACAGTCATTACTAGGCAGAAAGGCCTCCTCTCCTCCGGGTTTTGGGCCTGGCCTAATTGCGTAATGATTTCTGTGCAGTGCATAATGAGAAGCCCACAGAGAGGGAGAGAGGGAGCAGGGCTGCCTTGGCCTACAATTGAGGTTAACAACCAGAGAGATGGTAGGGACTGATATCACTGACACATCTGAAGGAAACACACACGCACACATTTCATAATATTATGCAAAGTGTGTTCTATGTGGTTTTAAGGGAAGGGGTTGGAAAGCAGTTGAGAGCAGAGGATGGGTTAGTCACACTCTAACTAATGCTAGGTTGTTTGGTTGACCCAGCTGCTGGGTTGCAGGCATTGGGGTCACTTATTTTGGTTGTTTTCTTTAAAAACTGCTGGGTTATTGATGATAAGTGCTGGGGTATTGACACAGTGTTATTGAGCATATGAGTTTCCTAAATCCTATGTTAACCCCAATGTTTGGATACAATACAGGGACATAATTTATTATCAACTGTAATAAAAATCTTAATATTATAGGATAATGTATAAAACACAAAACAAATCAACATTTCTATTAGCTGTGTGTAAACCTTTAATTGACGAAGAGACATAACACATACTCTCACGGGTGGCCAGTAAGATCTAGCTGAAAGCCACACCCCTAATAAGCCACACCTCCTGAAAATAACATATGGATTACTTTCAAAAAGACCCAGCTGCTAAATCAACCCAGGATAAGTGTAAAAAATACCCAACTAATGGTTAAATTAAACTATGTTTGGGTAATTGCAACAACCCGACTTGTTGGGTTATTCACACAACCCAGCTGGCCGGATCAAAACAACCCAGCGTGTGTTCTCTACAATATTTACCCAGCGCTGGGTTATCAAATAACCTAAACTGGGTTGTTTTTAACCCAGCATTTTTAGAGTGCAGTTACCATTTGTTGCTAAAAGCTATTCAGTAGATTTAGAAAGATTTGTCAGAAACCATTCACCTTTACGCTCTTCGCATATGACTAAGTGCATCTACTTCCGCAATTAAGTACATCTACTTCCTTGTTTTCTAAGTCTCCAAATCTAGACTTCATCTTAAAACGATTGTAAAAACAGGTTAGGTCATTGACAACGGTCTTCACATTTCTTCCAACAGAAGGAAGTAGTGCTTCCTTCAAAATATGTAGTTCGGGTAATTTAGGGAAGATATCCCACCCCTTCAAGCCCCCATGACAGGTCTTTCTGAACAGCAGAAACACTTGTAATTTATCATCAAAGCAAAAAAGTGATTTTTTTTGCCAACAACTCACTACTGAAAAAACACTAGCTGCAAACAAGACAGTATGATTCCAGGCCAAGAAGACCTCCAAGACCTGTGGAGTCCTCATGGATTGTGTCCCCAATGGCACTATATTCCCTTTATAGTGCATTACTTTTACCAGGGTCCAAATGGCTCTATGTAAGGAATAGGGAGCCATTTGGGATACAACTATGGAGTCCTCCCAGCACAACATCAACCCTCCAACTTAAGCTTGCTTATCATTCCATTTAGTGTAGTTTACAGGAGAAGAGTGTTTTAGTCAATAGCCATTAAAAGAAAATATGAGTTTAGAAAGCAAATGACTTACAGTGTAGACTGTACTATAGAGTCTATTTCATGTGTGTGCATGTATGTACTCTACGTGCTGTGTGTGTGTGTGTGTGTGTGTGTGTGTGTGTGTGTGTGTGTGTGTGTGTGTGTGTGTGTGTGTGTGTGTGTATGTGTGTGTGTGCGTGTGCGCGCGTCCATGCATGTGTGTGTTGTTTGTACGTGTTCATGCATGCATATGTGCGTGTGTGTGCATGTGTGTGTAAGGGGTCTCCCAATTTTAAGAGACCTTGAAGTCAGCTGTCAATTAAAAACCGATAAACAAATTACCACAGTCTCCACAGTGTGCTCTCAGCTATATTAGGAAGCTCAGATAGGGGTAAGAGAGAAGTTGCAATACGTTGCAATGACCCAGTGGCATGTTAGGTATAAAATCTTACGATTTCATGTTAATGAAACCTAGCCAAAAATAATTAAGAAGAAAGGCAGCTTTCTTTAAATGCGAAAATCTAAAATAAATTCATCATGTTAAAGTATTACAGCAGCAAATCAGCATCATTAAGGTAGACATAACCTAGCCTCTAAGAGCGCATCCCAAATGGCACCCTTGCGCTACTTTTGAACAGAGCGCTATGGGCACTATTAGGAAATAGGCTGCCAATTGGATCTCATCAAAAGTCTACACGAGCAGCATGTGAGCGCTATACGAATGGGGAAATAGCTGTGTTATGGTGTCAGAGCCCTACCTCAGGAGCATAGGGCACCCATAACAGCTGCCTTGGCTTAAGAACACATGACGGACGGTATGCACTAAAGCAATTGTTTTACTATCGTCTGCTTTGTTTTCATATTAAAATACCACATCATAGAAAGTAGTTCCCCTTATGCGAAAGCATAATTATAGCTAGAGTTAAATGCTTTCCTTTTTAATAGGAAAAATGTTCAATAGGTTTTTAAACGTGCACAGAGCTAGAGCTGGGTTTGATTTAAAATGGTTAGGACTAGCGAGCTATAGTTGTGTTCCTTTTTTTCATGAAATAGTAGTTGTATTTCTGGGACGCTGTTCAAATCTTCATTAAGTTCCCTCCCACACACTGAGACGTCTAAATGCACTAATGGCTTACCCCCCTGCCTGAGAGAGAAAATACCAACGAGTGCCTCTTTCCTCCCCAGATATCAAAGGGCTCTGGTTAAAAGTAGTGCACTATGTAGGCCCTAGGTAGGGAATAGGGTGTGTCCCGTCAGTACATAGCATGACATAGCAGCATATAGCAGTGGTGGCCACAGTGGCGTAAGGCCTTCAGCAGCAGCAAACTTCTCATGTTTTCCTAAATGCCACTGGAATAAACACCCAGCAGAGACCCTGGCACTCGCTCAGGACCGGATTACTGCTCTTTCTCCAAGCCTCAGAGCATGCTGCATGTCACCCTACAGGCACTGTTTACACTACTACTGCTGCTTCGGACAGCACTGCTCTCCCCTCCTCCAGGGCACGGGGTGGATTAAGACACCCAGCACCAAAGCGAACTCACACAAAGTTTCCATTGACTGTGTTCTGTACCTTCCAGTCGGTCGGCGATCAAATTCGATTTCACGCTCAGAGCTGGAGACGCTCGTTGGCAGGCGCTGCTGAAGACGCGGGGATGAGGGAGATTACTCTGGTAATACGGAGAGTCTCTGGCTGGGCCTGGAGTGGGCGCCGCTGCCATCCGCTGACCTAATTGATACCAAACGTCCGTCTTTGGCCAGTGCTTATATACACACACACACACAGAGTCATTAAAACGTTTTCTTGGCCACTTCTGTTAACTTAAAGCGATTACTTCAGGATTTTGGCAATGAGGCCCTTTATCTACTTCACCAGAGTCAGATGAACTTGTGGATACTATTTGTATGTCTCTGTGTCCATTATGAAAGAAGTTAGAAGTAGTTTTGCATGCCAATGCTAACTGGCGTTAGCACAATGACTGCATACCCATAGACTTCCAGTCATTGCGCTAACGCTAGCAAGTAATTGAGCTAGCGCTATTTAGCAACTTCCTTCAAACCGCATGCATAGACATACAAATGGTATCCACGAAGTATCACTTTAAAAAGTGATCGCTAAGTTCCTTATTAATAAACACCAACAGAGTGGTGATGTCACCAGAGACAAATTCTATTCTCGCCGTAACCCATATCAGAGTGCCCCGACACAGCTGCTTTAAATGGACACAATTAGAACCAAGACTCTCCCTCTCCCTGCCACGGAGTATCACAATGCTTTCATTAGTTTGTCATTTTGAATTTCCAGAGATGGCCGCCAAAAGATTACTGCTGACACATTCCTGTAAACTGTAAAAGATGCATTGAGCCCAGCAAGCTTTCCAGGCTTTACAAGCACTGCCAGTCCCTTCCTGGCAGACTCACTTCTTGGGCTTCTAGTGCCAGGAAAGAGATACGCACAGCAAATTGGCCAGTGTTCATTTTTCAGTGTAACATTTTTAACACTTAGTGGTGTAAACGAACGAAGTGTTGGTGTTAAAAAACAGAGTTATTGTTTTTACACTGTGGCGAGTAAAACAGTCCAATCAAAACCATACCATCATTATTATATTTTCAAGCCGGCTCTACTGCAGGTGAATTTTTCTGGATGGTTTTGAATACCTGTGTTTTTGTGTGTACATTGTTTGAGTAATCTTATGCTACACAAAGATAAATAACATACATTTATTTAGTTTAATTTATTGCACCCGTTAATAAAATGTCTGTTCCATTTGAAATGGTTTAAGTAAGGGTTTGTTCTGAAGTCTCCTAACCACAACAGTAAAATTCCAACTATTGGATATCCTAACTCTGACTGTATTCTAAATAGGAATTACACATCACTTTGCGAGCCACCATAATGTCACCTCGAGGCCTGATGTGGCCTGTAAACCAGGAATTATGGTAAAACTAGGCCATCAATGAACCCCTTTATCTACTTCACCAGAGTGCCTTCGGAAACTATTCAGACCCCTTGACTTGTTTCATATTTTGTTACGTTACGGTCATATTCTAAAATGGATTCAATGAATGTTTTTTCTCATCAATCTACACAAAATACCCCATAATGACAAAGCGAAATCAGTAAAAGGCACATGACAGCCCACTTGGAGTTTACCAAAAGGCACCTAAAGATTCTCAGACCATAAAAAAACAAGATTCTCTGGTCTGCTGAAAACAAGATTGAACTCTTGGCCAAACTGTTTGGACGCTACAGACGTTTTTTGTGAGAATACCATTTTAAGACTGTCTCATGGTCTGACATACATCATTGTGTTTGTGGTGGATTGAGACGCAGCCCATGCAAAGCAGGTTTCTTTGGCTTAAACAGACAGATTTGTATGGGAATTGTTTAAATCATGTTAATTAGATTTCCAAAGGGAAAGGAAATTGTAAAAAAATATATATTTTCCCTGATATTTCTTATATCTCTCAGATATAGGACAAACACTTCGGAATAAATGTCCTGTTTTCTATGTTGTCCATCTGTTATTCAATTCGGCTCTATTCGCTAATAGCAGTTATGGGCTAAAGCCAAATACACATTTTCATCAAATACTCTTTAAATATATTTTTTTTACACTTCAAAGGGTCTTAAAATTCTAAATCAAATACCAAATTGATCCTTGGTATAACCTTCTTAAAACAATTCCATATAGCTTAGTACTGGACATTAACTGTCCAGTGAGGAAAATAGGTGTATAAGTGAATACATTTTTAATTGTAGTGCAAAGAGATTGTCTTAAATCTGAAGATTATCTGCAATACTGGATACCTGGCAATATTCATTGCACAATCTGTACCAGCTGTGAGCTAAAGGTGCATTGATCTATTGAACAGCCCACCCCTCCTCCTCCTCCTCCTCCTCCTCCTCCTCCTCCTCCTCCTTTCAACACCACTTCTACTACAACTTCTACTACAGCTATTGAAACAAAGACATGAACAAATCACTATTGGAAGACATAATACGTGTGTTTGATGTAATATTCCCCATAGATCACATCAACAGCCCTGTTTGTGATTGACGACCACAGCTAGAGAATGTACATGTATTCCATATGGCACCCTATTGTATATATAATGCACTATTTTTGACGAGTACCCTATGGGCCCAGGTTAAAATTAGTGCACTATAAAGGGATTAGGTTGCCACTTGGGGTGCAGGCAGACAGTGGATCACTTGTCTCCTCCAGACCACACATTGGAGTCGTGAACCCTATAGTTTCCACGGCTGCAGACTTCTGTTGGACTCAAGGGTCAATCGATCATTTTGATTCATGTTAGGGCCCAATCAAAGATAAAAAAAGGCCCTCTGGCATTACAAAAGGTTGCTGGGAGTGATCACGTAGTCGGTCTGAATGGGATTTCCACTGGTCTTTAGTGTGTGTGTGTGCTTGCGTACATGCGTGCAGGCTTTGAGTGGGTGGGTGGGTGGTTCGGTGGGTGTTTTGGTTTTCAAAAGGGAGCTTTTGTTCTTCAAAGTTCAAGGTATTGTTCAATACATTATTGCAGCCGGTTGAACATCGAAGTCCAACTCACTGCTAAGAAGACAGAATTCTTCTCAAAATTCAGATGGTGTTGCTTGCATTGTTTACTTTACAGATTACTTCCCCAGCTAGCTCATTTGGAAGTTGTGGGAATGTACACTGTTAGTTTCCCATTGGTTCTGGGAACGAAGCCATACGTTTCCTGACCGGTGACACTGAAACTTTTTAAAACGTTCTGAGAACAGAAGTGAACATTTAGCCTGTTCTGGGAATGTTTATTTGAGGTTGCAGGGAGGTTCTGACAATGGTAGCCGTTTTTATTAACGAATGGAAAATATAGGTTATTTGAAGGTAATTAATGAACATTCGGAGAACATGTTTCAATAAGACTTTTAATAACACTTAGGTCAACTGTTTTCGAACTCCAAGTACAAATAGGACACCTGGAAATTCATTTGCTTAGGCATTAATCATGCAAACACATTTATTTTTTATTGTGGCACAGCGTCAGTCAGATTATAACGTATGATCTTCTGTTCTCTATTCATGGAATTAGTCGACTGTGCTACCAGGATAGAGCTAGCATATCATGTTTCTTTTAAACTCATGCAAAGCTGTTCATTTTAGTACTGTGTATGCAAACCATATAAATAGATAGAGGACTCACCTATATATCTGTGCCATTATAGCATCTGTGACAGCATGGGCAGCGCCATTGAGGCTACAACCCATAGGAATAACCATCCATTTGTCTACTTGGCTACTTTAAAATGGTGGATGATGGCAATGTCCAACTGTTAGTGCTGTTATTGTGAAGTGGAAATGTCACAGCTCAGCCGTGAAGTGGTAGGCCACACAAGCTCACAGAACGGGACCGCCGAGTGCTGAAGAGTGTAGCTTGTAAAACTCGCCTGTCCTCGTTGCAACACTCACTACCGAGTTCCAAACTTTCTCTTGAAGCAAAGGCAGCACAAGAACTGTTCATCAGGAGCTTTGTGAAATGGGTTTCCAAGCCTAAGATCACCATGCGCAATGCCAAGCGTCGGCTGAAATAGTGTAATGGTCGCCTCCATTGAACTCTGGGAGCAGTAAAAAAAAATGGGTTCCCTGGAGTGATGAATCACGCTTCACCATCTTGCAATCCGATGGATGAATCTGGGTTTGGCGGATACCAGGAGAATGCTACCTGCCCCAATGCATAGTGCCAACTGTAACGTTTGGTGGAGTAGGAATAATGGTATGGAGCTGTTTCATGGTTCGGGCTTGGGCCCTTCCAGTTCCAGTGACAGGAAATCATAATGCTATAGCACACAATGGCATTCTAGACGACTCCGTGCTTCCAACTTTGTGGCAACGGTATATGGAAGGCCCTTTCCTGTTTCAGCATGACAATGCCCCTGTGCACAAAGCGAGGTCCATACAGAAATGGTTTGCCAAGATCGGTATGGAAGAACTTGACTGGCCTACACAGAGCCCTGACCTCAACTCCATTGAACACCTTTGGGATGAATTGGAACGCCGACAGCGAGCCAGGCCTAATCGGCCAAAATCAGTGCCCGACCTCACTAATGCTCTTGAGGCTGAATGGAAGCAAATCCCTCCCAGCAATGTTACAACCTCTAGTGGAAAGCCTTCCCAGAAGAGTGAAGACTGTTATAGAAGCAAACGGGGGACCAACTCCATATTAATGCCCATGATTTTGGAATTAGATGTTCGACAAGCAGGTGTCCACATACTTTTGGCTGTGTTGTGTACATGATGAGTCCACTATATATCTTGAAGATTCAAACAAACCTAATTTCAAAGGAAATAATTACTCATTAAGATCAGGTGTGGCCAGTTAGTGGGCATGGCCAACACACCTAGACACACAGGGTGTGTTAGTAAGTTTACTCTCTAGTTTGCTCGGAGTGCGCTCTGGGCCTTCGTAAATTCAGAGTGCTGTCAGATTGTCAGTTCATAAATTGTGTGTGTTCAAAGCACACACTGGATGCTCTGGCCGAGGAGTAGGGTTGATCCGAGCGTTCTGACCTTACAAAGGCTGTCAAGCACCCAAACTAACTGGCTAAAGTCGGCTAGTTTGACTCGAATGAGAGAACACTTCACTCTGACCATTTTACTCACTCTAGCAGAGCTGCTATGGTTGTTTTCATGTTATCTAGTGCTGTAACTGTGCTGCTTTCAACAATTAAATCATGTTTTTTTTTCAGAAGTTTACTGACACCGGACATATTCAATGGGTGTTGCGCATTTGGTAATTCATGAGTTATTCTGCGCTCTAGCACACTCAGACAAGAGTGCTCTGAAATTGGAGTAGATAGCCAGATTGAATTTACGAACACAACCGTAACAAGATAGAGGATCGAGAGAGTTTTGTTGATGCTGAGAACGGAATGTATACGTTTAAAAAAAAACATTCTTAGAACGTTATTTGTATGTTACTAATCTTTTCTTGTGTTTTTGTATGGAAACTTTTAAAGTTTAAAACTTCTTCGGGATCGGTGTCCCTTCCACGGGACGGTTGAGCTAATATAGGCTAATGCGATTAGCATTAGGTTGTAAGTAACAAGACAATTTCCCAGGACATAGACATATCTGATATTGCCAGAAAGCTTAAATTCTTGTTAATCTAACTGCACTGTCAAATTCTCAGTAGAGATCACAGTGAAAGAATACCATGCTATTGTTTGAGGAGAGTGCACAATTTTGAACAAATTAGGCACATTTGGGCAGTCTTGATACAAGCGTTTGAACAGAAATAAAATGGTTAATCGGATCAGTCTAAAACTTTGCACATACACTGATGCCATCTAGTGGCCAATATCTAAATTGCACCTTTGCTGGAATAATACATTATGGCCTTTCTCTTGCATTTCAAAGATGACAGTAAAAAATACAAAAGAATGGTTGTTTTTTTCTTTGTATTATCTTTTACCAGATCTATTGTGTTATATACATTCCTTTCACATTTCAATGTCATTTTAGGCGAAAATTTAAAAAAAGGGGCTAATCCTTAAGAGGAGTTTTCTTTGAATAGAACCATGAGGAAACGTTTAGGAAACATTTTGCTGAAGTACTAACTTTCCCACAGAATAACGTTGTTTCTTAATGTTCTCGGAACTTTCCGAGAACAATACTTTAAATAGAACCATGAGGAAACCTGTAGAAAATGTTGTAATGAATTACTGAAATTTCTACCTAAGAAACATATGGTTCTCAGAACATTATGTGCTAGCTGGGTATCCTGCACCATTCACAGAACTTTGTGGGTAGGTTGTATGCAAAATAACCATAGGACGACCACAGTCGTACCAAGCTTTAAGAAACATGTGGTTCTCATAACATTATGCGCTAGCTGGGTCTTGGTAAAGAACAAGAAGGTCTGCACACTCTTCAAGTTACCAATTCACGCTTTAACGTTTAGATGTGAAACTCATCTTGACATGACGGAGATCCGTTTCGCCAACATCCAACATCCCTTCCAAACTAAAGATAAACTGCTTATCTTCTCCATTCATTCTCCATAAGACTCCACATAATACATCATGTGTATGTACACACAAGTATTGTTACAATAACCCACAAGCTCACATACATATTCACCACATCCAGTCCATCAAGTTGTGGTGCTGTGGGATCAAACCTCGGAGTTTAAATGATCAGGCTCCCACCATGTCATTAGGGCAGAGCAGGAGGACCCCATGAAAGCTCTGCCAAAAACTATCCTTGAAGACAGAGGGAAAGAAAGGAGGTGTATTGATCTGTCTGTCCATGGATATGATAGTTAAGCCAGGAACTGAGAGAGGGAGAGCCCCTGGATCCATATCTCAAAGACTTTAATCCATGGCTCTATACTGCTGGATTGGCCTTCACCTTAACCTTCTGACAACTGCTCCAGAAGATCAGCCATGGAAATGTTATTCTTTCAAAATTTCTCATCTTCATCACTCTCTCTCTTTCTCTCCCTCTTTCTTTTTTAACTTCTGTCTTTCGTACTTTCTCACATGTATGGTGGTTAATAACAGACCATTCCCATCTGAATTACAGAGTCAAAGGTGAATTAATACTGATCCTTCATTTTCATCCGTTTTCAAAGTTCTTATCCACCTCGCTTTCCTTAAAGTTGGGATCTTCAGTAGCTTAGCTTAGCTTTATAGCAGGTGACTTAAACAGAAATATGTTGATGATGTCAAATTAAACATAATGTGAAATGTCATTGTTTATCACGCATACACCCCTCCCCCATCACACACTGTCCACTGCTGTGAGCCTACATTGAGCTCTCCCCCCATTGAGCTTACACGTGCGCACATGCACACACACGCGCGCACACACACACACACACACACACACACACACACACACACACACACACACACACACACACACACACACACACACACACACACACACACACACACACACACACACACACACACACACACACACTCCTGGCCTGCCATTCCTCTCCTCTCTGATGCTGTGCTGGTCTGTGCATTGGGGTCTCTGGCAGATGTTGAGTGTCCTTCCAGAGCCTTGTGGTCCAGGGACAGTGGGCTGGGGCCAGTAGGCTGGGGCGAACTAATAATATTTACACAAACACAAGGAATTAATAATCTCTGTAATGACTAAAAGGAGCCCGGAACAGCCATGAACAACACAGAACCACCTGGAACAGCTTTGAACAACCCAGAACAACCCGAAACCACACGGAACAACCCAGAGCAACCCGGAACAGGCCTGAACAACCCAGAACAACTTGGAAACACCCGAACAACCCAGAACCACACGGAACAACCTGGAACCACCTGGCACAACCTGGAACAAACCGGAAGAACCCGGGACAACCCAGAACTACCAGGAACACCAAACAGACAATCCAAAACCACACAGCCCTGAACAGTGGAGGCTGGTGGGAGGAGTTATAGGACGATTGGCTCGTTGTAATGGAAGGAATATAATAAATGGAATATGGAAACCACATGTTTGACTCTGTTCCATTTATTCCATTTCATCCATTACAATGAGCCAGTCCTCCCATAGCTCCTCCCACCATCCTCCACTGGCCCTGAGATCCTAAGAGATACCTGAGAGCTCACAGCCTTCTCCCTGCCAGCTGTAAAGACGTTTCTGGACAGGGAAAGTATGTCTAGTTGTTTGTAGTTTATTGGATAAAGTGCTCAATCTAACTCAAAAACTGATATTGTCATATCTATTGAGTACTCTTTTGACCTCAATTGGAGTTCCCGAATACATAGAGGTTAAAAAAAGGGTGAAAAGGCAACTATTGTCAGTAAAAGAATGAGATATATTTTGTCACGAGGCATATGTGTTGCACTATAGGAAGCCCTACATTATCGTTCTGCTCAGGGAGAGTGATCAGTCTAGCCCGTCTGGGAGAGCCCATTGAGAAAGGTGTCCAAAACCTCATTGCCTTGTTTATTGTCGTGGCTCATATAGTCATGTGAGGTCATCATTAGTGGAACTGACCATCTAAATAGCTTATTTCACATTTTTTTTGTGTTTTTGTTGTACTTTTTTATAGTACTACTGATATTGATTGCTGAATTGTTGGGAAAGAACAAGCAACAAAGACATTTCACTGTACTTGTGCATGGGGGAGGATCAGCCAAAGAAGTTGACCACATTACATGGGTGGATGCTCTCAATGGCTCTGCCCATGCTAATATGGCCTTTTAGCCATTAGAGGCCTCTATCATTATCTATGGCCAGTGACACTAATAGGGGTTAGAGGTCAGATACACAGCCATCAGAGGACTTCCTGGGTCTATTTGCCTGTCTGCTCACCATGGATGACCTCTTATTTTCCTGTCTGGTCACAGAATGTTGACCTTTCTTTGTCTAGGAATTCCAGAATGAGAATCCTTTGAATGGTACGAATAACCACAGCCAGAGTCATATACACAGAGTATACAAAACATTAGGAACACCTGCTCTTTCCATGACAGACTGACCAGGTGAAACCAGGTGAAAGCTATGATCCATTATTGATGTGGAGGAGACAGGTGAAATAAGGATGTTTAAGCCTTGAGCGAATTGAAACATGGATTGTGTATGTGTGCCATTCAGAGGGTGAATGGGCAAGACTAAATATTTTGTGTCTTTGAACGGGGTATGGTAGTAGGTGCACAGGTTTGTGTCAAGAACTGCACGCTGCTGGGTTTTTCACGCTCAACAATTTCCTATGCATATCAAGAATGGTCCACCATCCAAACGACATCCAGCCAGCTTGACACAACTGTGGGAAGCATTGGAGTCAATATGGGCCAGCATCCCTGTGGAACGCTTTCAACACTTTGTAGAGTCCATACCCCAACAAATTGAGGCTGTTCTGATGGAAAAAGGGGGGCGGTGCCTAATGTTTGACATACTCATGTACATAGAGAGTTGGGCCAGGTTTTAGAACGGCTGCCGTGTTGGCGCCTTTATTCTCGAAATGTTGGTGATGTAACAATCCTAGAGCGCCTACGACAATTCCATGTGAAATGACCCGCTGTGAACAAGCAAAACAGAGCAGCACATTTAACAGAGGTTTTTATGGATTAGCATTCAGGATAATGTGTATCCAAGTCTGTATTGCGTTTTGGGGTCAACAAATTTCATATCGGCTTTCACTGGACATCTTCATAGGTTTGAAAACTATCAGAAATAAACAGCATAATGCAGTTAGCAACTGCTATGGAGGAGAAAGTGGCTCCCTCAGAATGTTCAGACGGAAAGCGCATTGGCCCAACTCTCTATGGGACCTTGACCATAGCTATGTTGAGCTTTTCATATTGGTAATTCAATATAATAGAGAATGGTGTTTCAATCGAAAACTGGGTGTATTTTCTTTACAATGAGGACTAATGTTTCGAAATGGTAGTTGTAGACACAAAAAAAAATGCAATGAATTTCCTTTGTGGAGCAATGAGAACAAGTGAAAAGCATCAGTTTGAGTCGTACAGAGTAAAAGAGACCCATTGAAAATGGAGTGATCAAAAGGGTCTTTAGTGATCAGTAAAGGATTACACATCCATCTGAAAGGGCTAGTATTAATCTATATGGTATCTTCATATATCCAGTTTGATTTAGAAAAAGGCCAATACTCTCCCTGTTCTTCACCATACATACTAATATACAATTGCAAAGTGGTGACGGTGTTTACTGTGACAATTTGATAACGTGGCCCTTAGCTTTTTCCCCCCCGAATGGCATTCATACCAATAACAATCAGCAAGCAAAAACTGGGAGTCGACTCAATATGTGTTATGAAGTCACTGAGATTGTATTTTGACCGTCAGTGCTGTGGTAGTGTTAGCTTCAAGGTGAATGTTGCCTGTAGTTTATAAGCTTTCCGCTTGTGATCTCTATCTTAAATAGCAATTTCATCCGACGGTCACGAGTTCATCCCAGCGCAGAGTCTATTTGTCTGTGAGGGGTGGGGGAATGTATGATCATGTCTGAATGCATCCCTCCATTTGTGCCCACGTATGTCTGTCCAAGTGTGTCTGTCCATGTATCTTCCCAAGTGTGTGTGTGTGTGTGTGTGTGTGTGTGTGTGTGTGTGTGTATGTGTGTGTGTGCGTGTGCGTGTGTGTGTGTGTGTGTGATGGGGGGGTAGACAGTCAGTCCCCTAGGTTTCAGGGCTCTTGCTCCATTCTCCTCCCCTTTCCAGCAGACCTCCAGACATGACCCTCTTTGACCCCCCCTGATGCACATCAAATCTGGGGTCTGGGATCCCTGCCTCCCCCTGCCTTCCTGTATCTCTGGTTCCTCTGATGTGAATAGGAGATGGTTGAAGGGAGGATGGGGGAGTGGTGCTTAAAATTGCGCTGCATATGCCGGGCTGTGTAATGGCCTGGGGGGTCTCTCCCCAGCGAGGACAGAACAAATGAGCAATTCATCATCCGCAGCTGTCCGATGGACTCAGGTGACTGACTGGCTGACTGAAAGAACCACCACAGAAACATTGGTGTATGGACTGGGGATCTATGGGAGACCCCAACATGGCGGGGTAGATGAGTGGAGTGGGAGAATGGGTCTTTAATCAACGGACACATGCTAATTGGTTGTTTGGCCTGAAAAGATTAGAGGACACACGGAGAGTGAACCAGGGGCACATTTAGGTAATGTGTCCAATGGGCCCTGGTCAAAAGTAATGCACTAAATAGGGAATAGGGTGTCATTTGGGACGTAGGTTAACCTCCAGGTTAATAACAATATGGAAATTATATCAATTACCTCATGCAGGCCCCATACCTTAGGCTTTAATAGGTGAGAGGGGCTGCTTTGCCTGCCTTCCCCACCGCGATCACACCTCTCCCCACACCTCTCTCCACACCCCTCCCCACACCCCGGACCCCAACGCATTCTCACTCGCAAATGTGGCATTGACGCCCAAACCGCGCCAGCGCTTCACTCCCACCTATGGCGAGCACCGACACTCTCCCTCCCCTCCTCTCAGAGACAGAAGGGAGGCGCAGATGTGTGGTACAGAAATCTGGAAGAAAGAGAATAATATAAATCACGGAAGAGTTGGAGGGGATGTATGAAAACCAGGGTGAGAGAAAAAAAGGCAAGAGACTACATCAAGTTGTGTCATCGCCCCATTGTTCTCTCCTTGTGGTATACGGACATAACGTCAAGTTGTTTCAACACGCTACGTTCATATACAGCAGCTTTCGCATGATGAGTACGTATAGCCACACATATGTTACATATTCTGAGTGTGTATATCCTGTGTATACATAAATCAAATGAAATGTAATTTGTCATATGCTTCGTGAACAACAGAAATGGACTAACAGTGAAATGCTTACTTACAGGCCCTTCCCAACAATGGAGAGAGAAAGAAAACAGAGAAATAATAGAAAAGTAACACACATAATAACAAAAGTAATAATTCATCAGTGGACATAGATTGACCAGGTGAATCAAGGTGAAAGATATGATCCCGTATTGATGTCCCCTGTTAAATCCACTTCAATCAGTGCAGATGAAGGGAAGGAGATAAGTTAAAGAATAATTTGTAAGCCTTGAGACAATTGAGACATGGATTGTGTATGTGTGCCATTCAGAGAATGTGAATGGTCAAGACAAAAGATTGAAATGTCTTTGAACCGGTATGGTACTAAGTGACAGGGCACACCGCTTTGATTGTGTCAAGTACTCCAACACTGCTGGGTTTTCCAGCTCAACAGTTTCCCATGAGTATCAAGAATGGTCCACCACCCAAAGGACATCCAGCCAACTTGACACAATTGTGGGAAGCATTGGAGTCAACGTGGGCCAGCATCCCTGTAGAATGCCTTTGACACAATGTAGTCCATGCCCTGACGAATTGAGGCTGTTCTGAGGTCAAAAGGGGGTGCAGCTCAATATTAGGAAGGTGTTCCCAAGGTTAGTCAACTCGGTGGATAATAATAATAATAATTCATACACATCTAAAAACATGGGTGCCAATAATTGTATCCCCTAACATTAAACATAATATTTACAGTGCATTCGGGAAGGAATTCAGAGCACTTTACTTTTTCCACATTTTGTTACGTTACAAACTTATTCAAAAATGGATTAAATAAATAAAAATCCACAGAAATCTACACACATTTCCCCATAATGACAAAGCGAATTCTTTTGAAAATGTTTTAGAAATAAAAAAAACGTAAATATCTTATTTACGTAAGTGTTCAGAATCTTTGCTATGGGACTTGAAATTGAGTTCAGGTGCATCCTGTTTCCATTGATCACCGTTAAACTGCGTCTACAACTTGATTGGAGTGCAACTGTGGTAAATTCAATTGATTGGACATGATTTAGAAATTCACACACCTGTCTACACATGGTCCCACAGTTGACAGTACATGTCAGAGCAAAAACCAAGCCATGAGGTTGAAGGAATTGTCCATAAAGCTCTGAGACAGGATTGTGTCGAGGCACAGATCTGCGGAAGGGTACCGAAACATTTCAGGGAGGTGACCAAGAACCCAATGGTCATTTTGACAGAGCTCCAGAGATCCTTTGTGGAGTTGGGAGAACCTTCCAGAAGGACAACCATCTCTGCAGCACTCCACAAATCAATGGCCAGACGGAAGCCACTCCTCAGTAAAAGGCACATGACAGCCCTCTTGGAGTTTGCCAAAAGTCACCTAAAGGACTCTGTTCTCTGTTCTCTGTTCTTAAGAAACCAAGATTTAACTATTTGGCCTGAATGCCAAGCCTCAGGTAGGGAGGAAACCTGGCACCATCCCACCGGTGACGCAGTACGGTGGCAGCATCATGCTGTTGGCATGTTTTTCAGCGGCAGGGACTGGAAGACTAGTCAGGATAGAGGGAAAGATGAATGGAGCAAAATACAGAGAGATCCTTGATGAAAACCTACTCCAAAGCGCTCAGGACCTCAGACTGGGGTGAAGGTTCACCTTCCAAAAGGACAATGACCCTAAGCAAACAGCCAAGACATCGCATTAGTGGCTTCGGAAACAAGTCTCTGAAGGTCCTTTAGTGGCCCAGCCTGAGTCCGGTCATTAACCCGAATGAACATCTCAGAAGAGACCCAAATATAGGTGTGCCAAGCTTGTAGTGTCATACCCAAGAAGTCTCGAGGCTGTAATCGCTGCCGAAGGTGCTTCAACAAAGTAAGGGTCTGAATACTTATGTAAATGTAATATTATTATTATTATTTCTTTATTTTTCATTTCTAAAATTCTTTTTTTGCTTTGTCATTATGGGGTTTTGTGTGAAGATTGGAGTATTGTGTAAAAAAAATATTTCATCCAATTTAGAATATGTCTGTAATGTAACAAAATGTGGAAAAAGTCAAGAGGTCTGAATAATTTCTGAATGCACTTTATATATTACTACAATAGTTATTTTACACAGTCTTTTTTGCTCATCTTTAGAAAGGGTACCAATAATTTTGGACATGATTGTAGGCTACATATAACAATAACGCATGCTGTAAGCAAACATTTACTTATACAGTATATTGTGTAGTGTTGAGCAATTATTCATCAGGTTTAACATGTTTAATTGCATTTTATTCTAAGCCAACTTCCCTCTATTACTTGACAGTAATGTGTCATGCCACTGCAGGGTGTGTGTGTGTGTGTGTGTGTGTGTGTGTGTGTGTGTGTGTGTGTGTGTGTGTGTGTGTGTGTGTGTGTCTGTGTGTGTGTGTGTGTGTGTGCTTGAGTACGTGCTTTCTTGCGTGCGTATATAGCATAGAGTACAGTAGTCCACAGTGTGTACCATGTGGTGCCATCATCATCATTAGCCAGTGAGTGAGTCCATTGGAGGGCATTTAGCACTTCCTGGCTGGCCCCGAGCTACTTCCCACCGTTAATGTGCTGACACCTTCCACCGTGAGAGACCGAGAGAGAGAGAGAAAAAGAGAGAGACAGAGAAAGAGAACCTTCTGGCTCCTGTCAGTGACCACACTACAGGGTCAGTCTCTCAGTCTCGCACTGATCCCACTATACTGTAACAGCTTCTACTGTAACACTTTCTTTCAGAGAGGCGAGGTGGCGCTGTCCACTGCCACTCACATAAAGGCTGGTTTGGATCGCTGTAGTTTAAAAGCCCAAGGATGTGTGTGTGTGTGTGTGTGTGTGTGTGTGTGTGTGTGTGTGTGTGTGTGTGTGTGTGTGTGTGTGTGTGTGTGTGTGTGTGTGTGTGTGTGTGTGTGTGTTTCAGGTAGGCTCCAGTATATTTGACAGAGATGGGGCTATGTGTTCATCACATATGCCCTTTTTCTCTCTCCCTCGCTCTCTGTCTCCCAGTGACCCCCTCCTTCTCTTCTCCCTCTCTCGCTGTTGTTTACGTCTCATCGATAAGCGGCCACCACAGATGTGGTGTTTTTTTTCTTCATCTTTTATTCTGGAAAGAACATGAGGCCCATTTGACAACATCCCCCTTGCCCGGGACAGCTCCAGGCTATACATGAGACAGTCTGGCCAGCCAAGCTGAGCACACGAGCACAAAATAATACCCACAGGAGAAGCCTGCTCGGCCTGTGAGTCCCCCGCTCTAGCCAGACAGACATCCCTCTCGCTCTCTCTCTCCTCTCTCTCTCCACTCTCTATCTCTTGCTTCTCTCTCTCTCTTTCTCTCATAGTCCCTCTGTCTGCCAGCTGCAGACGCCTCATGTGATCCAGGGCCGACCACTGTCCTACACCCATGGGGTTACGTGTGTGTGTGTTTATGTGTGTGGTTGACTGACAGCTCTGTGGCCATGTTGTGTTCAGTCAGACAGCCAAATGCAGCTTTGTGTCCATTTTGTTCCACAACACACACAGCTGCTGCTGTCTGCCGGCCACCTTGCTGCTGTCGCTGCCTTGGCACAATCATGTTGTGGTTGTTTCGTGTCGAGCAGAGCAGAGCGTAGAGGCTGTCTGCCGGACGGATGGACGCTAAGATCTGAGATGTGGTCTGCCCCCCCCCCCCTGAGGAGCAGAGACACCATGGTGCTTTCTATCCAGGACTGCCCATGGAAAGGTGTATTATATTGGATACACTATTCTACTATGTTCACTGCTTATGTGTTCATTCAGCTCTAGCCTTGTAAATATATATTTTATATTTACCAGGAGCATTCTACACAGCATGGTGGTTTATGTCCTGGTCTAGCCATGGTAAGGTATTATAACTATTCTGTATTTAATGTATGTCCTTTTCAATGCCTTTGTGTTTATGTCCAGCTTTGGATATACTGTATTTGACTTCCTATATGTACCATACTAGAGTACATATTATCTCTTTCTAGACTGATGTTGAAGTACAATTCCACCACTTTTCAACTTCATTCCTTATCTCCAGCACCAAACCAGTGTCTATGTACATATGCGAAAACACATTTTTATGATTTGTGGTTAAAAAGATAAGAATAAAGATGTTAGGAAATACTTCATAGCCTCCCGGGTGGCGCTGTGGTCTAAGGCACTGCATCGCAGTGCTAGCTGTGCCACCAGAGACTCTGGGTTCAAGCCCAGAGTTTTTTGGCCAAAAACGAGAGCAGATATTCAAATCTGGACTTCTCAATGTTAACAATGTGTTTTGAGTAAACCTGGGCCTTCTACTCATGTGCCAATGCTTCCAGTGTCAACTAGTGCCCCAATGGAAATGGGTCACCCAGCTAATGCATATCCCTACTTACTGGTGATGATTTATGTTTTTTCCAGGTACGCATGGGTGGTGCCCACGAAGGACCAGACGGCCCACACCAAGGCTTGAGTAGTATGGAAACACTTCTTCTAAACCATCGGTTGCCCCTAGCATCTTCACAGCCACTGAGGGGCAACTTTCAAGTACGCAGTAGTCAAAAAGCTGTGTGAATTGTATGTTGGTACCAAAACCAGAACCAACCCATACTGACTACAAGGTAACGGGGCTTGTGAAAGAAAGAACCAGTCACTGCTGACTCAGTTAACTTCTTGGTGACAGGGGAGCAGTATTGAGTAGCTTGGATGAATAAGGTGCCCAGAGTAAACTGCCTACTACTCTGTCCCAGATGCTAATATATGCATATTATTAGCAGTATTGGATAGAAAACACTATGAATTTTCTAAAACTCTTTGAATGATGTCTGTGAGTATACAGTGCCTTGCGAAAGTATTCGGCCCCCTTGAACTTTGCAACCTTTTGCCACATTTCAGGCTTCAAACATAAAGATATAAAACTGTATTTTTTGTGAAGAATCAACAACAAGTGGGACACAATCATGAAGTGGAACGACATTTATTGGATATTTCAAACTTTTTTAACAAATCAAAAACTGAAAAATTGGGCGTGCAAAATTATTCAGCCCCCTTAAGTTAATAGATTACAGCTGTAAGTCGCTTGGGGTATGTCTCTATCAGTTTTGCACATCGAGAGACTGAAATGTTTTCCCATTCCTCCTTGCAAAACAGCTCGAGCTCAGTGAGGTTGGATAGAGAGCATTTGTGAACAGCAGTTTTCAGTTCTTTCCACAGATTCTCGATTGGATTCAGGTCTGGACTTTGAATTGGCCATTTTAACACCTGGATATGTTTATTTTTGAACCATTCCATTGTAGATTTTGCTTTATGTTTTGGATCATTGTCTTGTTGGAAGACAAATCTCCGTCCCAGTCTCAGGTCTTTTGCAGACTCCATCAGGTTTTCTTCCAGAATGGTCCTGTATTCGGTTCCATCCATCTTCCCATCAATTTTAACCATCTTCCCTGTCACTGCTGAAGAAAAGCATGCCCAAACCATGATGCTGCCACCACCATGTTTGACAGTGGGGATGGTGTGTTCAGCTGTGTTGCTTTTACGCCAAACATAACGTTTTGCATTGTTGCCAAAAACTTCAATTTTGGTTTTATCTGAGCAGAGCACCTTCTTCCACATGTTTGGTGTGTCTCCCAGGTGGCTTGTGGCAAACTTTAAACAACACTTTTTATGGATATCTTTAAGAAATGGCTTTCTTCTTGCCACTCTTCCATAAAGGCCAGATTTGTGCAATATACGACTGATTGTTGTCCTATGGACAGAGTCTCCCAGCTCAGCTGTAGATCTCTGCAGTTCATCCAGAGTGATCATGGGCCTCTTGGCTGCATCTCTGATCAGTCTTCTCCTTGTATGAGCTGAAAGTTTAGAGGGACGGCCAGGTCTTGGTAGATTTGCAGTGGTCTGATACTCCTTCCATTTCAATATTATCGCTTGCACAGTGCTCCTTGGGATGTTTAAAGCTTGGGAAATCTGTTTGTATCCAAATCCGGCTTTAAACTTCTTCACAACAGTATCTCGGACCTGCCTGGTGTGTTCCTTGTTCTTCATGATGCTCTCTGCGCTTTTAACTGACCTCTGAGACTATCACAGTGCAGGTGCATTTATACGGAGACTTGATTACACACAGGTGGATTGTATTTATCATCATTAGTCATTTAGGTCAACATTGGATCATTCAGAGATCCTCACTGAACTTCTGGATAGAGTTTGCTGCACTGAAAGTAAAGGGGCTGAATAATTTTGCACGCCCAATTTTTCAGTTTTTGATTTGTTAAAAAAGTTTGAAATATCCAATAAATGTCGTTCCACTTCATGATTGTGTCCCACTTGTTGTTGATTCTTCACAAAAAATACAGTTTTACATCTTTATGTTTGAAGCCTAAAATGTGGCAAAAGGTCGCAAAAGTTCAAGGGGGCCGAATACTTTCGCAAGGCACTGTAACAGAACTCATATGGCAGGCGAAAACCAAGACAAATCCAACCAGGAAGTGTGAAATCTGAGGTTTTTAGTTTCATTTAAGTGATTGCCTATCCAATTTGCTGTGTCTATGGGTCCAGATTGCACTTCCCAAGGCTTCCAACAGATGTCAACAGTCTTTAGAAAGTTGTTTGAGGCCTCTATTGTGGAAGGGTGTCAAATAAGAGCTGTTTCAACAAGTGGACTAGGCTGAGGCCAATCAGTTGTTTACTGCATGGTCACGCGGGCACACCGTGCCTTCTTTTTCCTCTGTAATGAATACGCTATTGTACGTTTGGAATATTATTGAAGATTGATTGTAAACATCGTTTGACATGTTTCTACAAACTGTAATGGAACTCTTTTGAATTTTCGTCTGGATTTTGCGCTCGCGCATTATGCCTTTGGAATAGTGAACTAAACGCGAACAAAAAGGTATTTGGACATAAATATGGACGTAATCAAACAAATCAAACATTTATTGTGGAAGTGGGAGTCCTGGGAGTGCATTCCGATGAAGATCAGCAAAGGTAAGTGAATATTTATAATGATATGGCTTTTGTTGACTCCTCAATTTGGCGGGTAACTGTATGGCTTGCTTTTGTGGCTGAATGCTGTTCTCAGATTATTGAATATTGTGCTTTTACCATAAAGCTTTTTTGAAATCTAACACAGCGGTTTTATTAAGAACAGGTTTATCTTTAATTCTGTGTAAAACATGTATCTTTCATCCAATTTTATGATGTTATTTGATGTGGCTCTCTGCAATTTCCCCAGATGTTTTGGAGGCATTTCTGAACATGGCGCCAATGTAAACTGAGGTTTTTGGATATAAATATGAACTTGATCGAACAAAACATACATGTATTGTGTAACATTGAGTCCTGGGAGTGTCATCTGATGAAGATCGTCAAAGGTTAGTGATTAATTTGATCTATATTTCTACTTTTTGTGACAACTCTCTTTGGTTGGAAAATGGCTGAATGCTTTCTGTGACTAGTTGCTGACCTAACATAATGATATGTTCTGCTTTCGCCGAAAAGCCTTTTTCAAATCGGACACGGTGGTTAGATTAACGAGAAGTGTCTCTTTAAAATGGTGTAAAATACTTGTATGGTTGAGGTATTTTAATTATGGGATTTCTGTTGTTTTGAATTTGGCGCCCTGTAATTTCACTGCCTGTTGGCGAGGTGGGACGCTAGCGTCCCAAACGATCCCAGAGAGGTTAAACACACTGAGCGAAGATGGGCTAGCTCATTAGGAAGAACAGCTATCCTTCAAGAATACAACAATATGGTCCACAGAGATACACTCAACACTTCCTAATGTTTGGTAAACATGTAAGGTTGCCCATTGAAGGTACTCTTGAAGTAACATTTCCACAGATAGGTGGATCCATGGACCAGTGGGTACAGCATCATCATGGGGTCCTCCTGGAGGACGATGAGAAGTTGGGGCAAGCGACCCGACAGGTGTACGACCAACAATGCAGGAACAACAGGCCACTGGCACCCCCCCCCCCCCCCCCCCCCCCCAAAATGCCCGGTGAGCGTGTGCTTGTTTGTTGTTTCCGTAGTAGATCACGTGGAAAGTTGGCGCGTCGTTGGGAACACAGGCCTCATGTCATGTGGTGGTGGCCCCTCTACGGCCTGGACACCCGACTTACCGGATCCGCCCTGAAGAAGAGGAAGGCCCAGAGCACGCCCTGCACAGTGGCAAACACCTGCTGAGGAGGAGCCACTCCTGAGAAAACACAGCCAGACAAGCCCTGGGTTGGATGGGAGTGGTTCAACCGACCTTGGGTTGCAAACCAAGTTGCCCAACCATTGGAGGTAAGACCTGTGCTTCCCCCAGATACAGTACCAGAAGTGCCAGGAGTGCTCCCAGCTCACCCTGAAGTTGTTGAGGACAGGACCCGACAGTCTCTGCGTTCCACTGTAAGTCAAAGGCCGCTAAGGTACCAATCATAGAGCACTAACCTAGGATGCCGGAACATCAAACCTCAAAAGAAGGAGGAGTGCCTCCTGGTGATGAAGAGCACCTCCTGGTGATGAAGAGCTTCCTTTATTCCTCTCACGTTTGCTGTGTTCACATCTTTTGAAATACGCTTGCTGTGCCAACCTATTCACGAGTGTTGTCTGTTCAATAATTCAATTGTTAAATATGTCCGTGCACATGTCCTAAATATCAGTAACACATCCTACATTTTCACAAGCGCTACCCATATGCAAGTTCTAAATTCTCACACGTGCTACCTATTGTTAAGCTCATTCGCCAATGATATGCTCTAATCCAAATTGAGAGGCGACATTTCTTTCTGCTCTCTTTCCACTCTTGATTGTGCACAGGTAAAGGAAATTAACGTGAATCCCTAAAAAATGGAAGCTGCAGAGCGGGCCTCTCTCCCGGTATCCAACAGTGCAGGCGCTTACTCCTAGGCCGCACAGAGCACATATCCACCCTTCACAGGAGGTTGCTGGCACCTTAATTGGGGAGAACAGGCTTGTGGTAATGACTGGAGCGGAATCAGTGGAATGGTATCAAATACATGAAACACATGGTTTCCAAGTGTTCAATACCATTCCATTTGCTCCGTTCTGGCCATTATTATGATCCATTCTTCCCTCAGCAGCCTCCTGTGGCACCGCTCTCTCTGAACACTTGTTGCTCCCAACACAGACGACAAACTAAAGTTAAGTACTCTTTTATTATGATTATGATTATGCAGGATATGATCTAACATTGTGAAGATATAGAAGCAAAAGGGAATTAATACGGGGAAACTGATACCAACTTGACTCGGATCCTGACACAGCCTTCTTCTTCCCGAGGACGGACCTGAAGCCTCCCTTCACAGAAACTGGAACCTGTGAAGGGAAAGAGATTCAATGGAGAGCTGGGGAGGAAAGGCCTAATAACTAAAAGTAAAGGAACTGACGCCACAGGCAGACTCGAGTATAGAGGGTTGACTGTTGGAAATTAAAATAAATGTTGATTGAGGGTTTTTATGCAAGAGGTCTTTTCTTAAAACTTGTTAGGGCTGCAATCCCATTAACGGGATAATTGTCATCAACAACCGCTGAATTGCATAGCGCCCCATTCAAACAATATTACTCAAAATATTTATATTCATGAAATCACAAGTGCAATATAGGAAAACACAGTTTAGCCTTTTGTTAATCCACCTGTCGTGTCAGATTTTTAAAATATGCTTTACAGCGAAAGCAATCCAAGCGTTTGTGTAAATTTATCGATCGCTCGATTATGTACACTTAGCATCAAGTAGCTTGGTCACAAAAATCAGAAAAGCAATCAAATTAATCGTTTACCTTTGAGGATCTTCAGATGTTTTCACTCACGAGACTCCCAGTTACACAATAAATGTACCTTTTGTTCCATAAAGATTATTTTTTTCTCCAAAATACATCCGTTTGTTTGGCGCATTATGTTCAGAAATCCACAGGAAAGAGCGGTCACGACAACGCAGACAAGTTCCAAATAGTATCCGTAATGTCCACAGAAACATGTCAAATGTTTTTTATAATCAATCCTCAGGTTGTTTTTAAAATATATTATCGATAATATATCAACCGCAACTGTCTTTATCAGTAGGAGAGGGAAAGGCAACGGCAGTCCAAACTTTGTTACGCATACAAAACGCTGCTGGCACCTGGCCATACAATGATGCGATGCTATCGTTCTCGCTCATTTTTCAAAATAAAAGCTGAAACCATGTCTAAAGACTGTTGACACCTTGAGGAAGCGATAGGAAAAGGAATCTGGTTGATATCCCTTTAAATGGAGCAAAGGCAGGCTATGGAAAATGGAGAGTTTTCAAAATAGAAGCCACTTCCTGGTTTGATTTTCCTTAGGGTTTCGCCTGCAATATCAGTTGTGTTATACTCCCAAACAATATTTTGACACTTTTGGAAACTTTAGAGTGTTTTCAATCCAATACTAATAATAATATGCATATATTAGCAACTGAGACTGAGGAGCATGCCGTTTAGTTTGGGCAATTTATTCATCCAAGCTACTCAATACTGTCCCCCAGCCATAAGAAGTTAAAGAGGAATTGCTATTTTTGCGGTGAGACTTTTAAAGAGACATTGCACATTTTAGTACCACCATTTTTAAAAGACTGTAACGACGTTCGTCTGTAGGAGGAGAAGCGGACCAAAAAGCAGCGTGGTGGTTATTCATGTTCTTTAATGGAAAACTGAACAATACATGAAATAACTCAAATCTACAAAACAACAAACGGAACGTGAAAACCTATACAGCCTATCCTGTGACAACAAACACAGTGACAGGAACAATCACCCACCAACACACAGTGAAACCGAGGCTACCTAAGTATGATTCTCAATCAGAGACAACTAATGACACCTGCCTCTGATTGAGAACCATACTAGGCCGAAAACATAGAAATGCCCCAAAACCATAGAAAAACAAACATAGACTGCCCACCCAACTCACGCCCTGACCATACTAAATAAATACAAAACAACGGAAATAGAGGTCAGAACGTGACAGTACCCCCCCCCCCAAAGGTGCGGACTCCGGCCGCAAAACCTTGACCTATAGGGGAGGGTCTGGGTGGGCGTATGTCCGCGGTGGCGGCTCTGGCGCGGGACGCGGACCCCACTTCACCATTGTCTTAGTCCGCCTTATTGTCCGCCTCCGTGGCTTACTCACCATGACCACCCCTCTCAATGACCCCACTGGACAGAGGGGCTGCTTGGGACAGAGGGGCAGCTCGGGACAGAGGTGAAGCAGCTGCTCGGGACAGAGGGACAACTGCTCGGGACAGAGGGGCAGCTGCTCGGGACAGAGGGGCGGCAGCAGCTTGGGACAGAGGGGCAGCAGCTGCTCGGGACAGAGGGGCGGCAGCTGCTCGGGTGGCCCCTGGCTTACTGGCGGCCCCTGGCTGACTGGCGGCACTGGCGGCCCCTGGTTGCCTGGCGGCACTGGCGGCCCCTGGTTGCCTGGCGGCACTGGCGGCCCCTGGCTTACTGGCGGCCCCTGGCTTACTGGCGGCCCCTGGCTTACTGGCGGCCCCTGGCTGACTGGCGGCACTGGCGGCCCCTGGTTGCCTGGCGGCACTGGCGGCCCCTGGCTGACTGGCGGCCCCTGGCTGACTGGCGGCACTGGCGGCCCCTGGCTGACGGGCGGCACTGGCGGCTCCTGGCAGACGGGCGGCACTGGCGGCTCCTGGCAGACGGGCGGCACTGGCGGCTCCTGGCAGACGGACGGCACTGGCGGCGCTGGGCAGACGGACGGCACTGGCGGCGCTGGGAAGACGGACGGCGCTGGCGCCGCTGGGCAGACGGGAGGCTCAGCTAGCGCTGGGCAGACGGGAAGCTCAGCTGGCGCTGGGCAGACGGGAAGCTCAGCTGGCGCTGGGCAGACGGGAAGCTCAGCTGGCGCTGGGCAGACGGGAAGCTCCGGCAGCGCTGGACTGAGTAGCTCTCGTAGCGCCGAACAGGCGGGAGACTCCGGCAGCGCTGGAGAGGAGGAATGCTCTGGAAGCGCCGGACTGAGTAGCTCTCGTAGCGCCGAACAGGCGGGATGCTCCGGCAGAGGCGCCGGACAGGCGGGAGGCTCCGGCAGAGGCGCCGGACAGGCGGGAGGCTCCGGCAGAGGCGCCGGACAGGCGGGAGGCTCCGGCAGAGGCGCCGGACAGGCGGGAGGCTCCGGCAGCGCTGGAGAGGAGGAAGCACCTGTAAGGATGGGCCGGAGAGACAGCCTGGTACGGGGGGCTGCCACCGGAGGGCTGGTGCGTGGAGGTGGTGACGGATAGACCGGACCGTGAAGGCGTACTGGAGATCTTGAGAGCAGGGCTGGCACCAACCGCCCTGGCTGGATCTTCACCCTAGCCCGGCAGATGTGGGGAGCTGGGATGTAGCGCACCGGGCTAAGCACGCGTACTGGGGACACCGTGCGAACAACTGCATAACACGGTGCCTGACCAGCACCACGCCCGCCACAGTTAGCACTGCTAGGAGCACTGAAGTGCTGAGATGGCACAGGACGTGCAAGGCTAGGGAGATGCACAGGAGGCCTGGTGCGTGAGGCTGGCACAGTCTTCACCAGACCCCTCGCACGCACCTCAAGATGAGTATGGAGAGCTGACCCCGGTGCCATTAAATCCCTGACACGCTCCGTCGGGCGAATGTCGTGCCTCATGCACCAAACCAGCAATTCCCTCATATCTCTCTCCTCCAATTTCCCCATTAACTCCTTCAGTCTCTGCTTCGCTCACCTCCAACACCAGCTCTGGTTCTGAGCTCCTCCTTGGCTCCTCACGATAAACGGGGGGAGTTGGCTCAGGTCTGACTCCTGACTCTGCCACACTCCCCCTGTGCCCCCCCCCAAGACATTTTTGGGGCTGACTCTCGGGCATCCGTCCGCGCCGCAGTGCTTGCTTCGCCAACCTCATTCTCCTGTAACCTTCTGCGCACTGTTCCATCGAATCCCAGGCGGGCTCCGGCACTCTCCCTGGGTCGACCGCCCACCTGTCTATCTCCTCCAAAGTTGTGTAGTCCAGATTCTGCTCCCATGTCCCAAAATCCTGATCTCGCTGTTGCTGTTCCTGCTGCTGCTGCCTCTGTTCCTTCTCCTGCTGCTGCTGTTGCTGTTGCCCGTTACCACGCCGCTTGGTCCTGTTGTGGTGGGTGATTCTGTAACGACGTTCGTCTGTAGGAGGAGAAGCGGACCAAAAAGCAGCGTGGTGGTTATTCATGTTCTTTAATGGAAAACTGAACAATACATGAAATAACTCAAATCTACAAAACAACAAACGGAACGTGAAAACCTATACAGCCTATCCTGTGACAACAAACACAGTGACAGGAACAATCACCCACCAACACACAGTGAAACCCAGGCTACCTAAGTATGATTCTCAATCAGAGACAACTAATGACACCTGCCTCTGATTGAGAACCATACTAGGCCGAAAACATAGAAATGCCCCAAAACCATAGAAAAACAAACATAGACTGCCCACCCAACTCACGCCCTGACCATACTAAATAAATACAAAACAACGGAAATAGAGGTCAGAACGTGACAAAGACACATTTCCAGATAAAGCATTGTTCATTGTAATACTCGCCTGGTTGTCGTTCATGCTTCCTGAAATTGAATTAGGGCACAAAATAACCAAATAAGGGTGGCTACTTTGAAGAATCTCAAATATAAAATATATTTGATTTGTTTAACACTTTTGGGCTTAGTACATGATTCCATTTTAGTTTTTTCACAGTTTTAATGTCTTCGCTATTATTCTACAATGTAGAAAATAGTAAAAATAAAGAAAAACCCTGGAATGAGTAGGTGTGTCCAAACTTTTGACTGTTACTGCACATACTGGACCAAAGCTAGATGGGAGTAATAGGGAAGGTTCCACACTGTACATTCGAGGAATTCAACCCACTGCTCACTAGGCCTTCAGACGTCCTGGTCAGCTTCATAATGTAGGATTTGTATACAGTTGAAGTCGGAAGTTTACATACACTCAGGTTGGAGACATTAAAACTCATTTTTAAACCACTCCACAAATTTCTTGTTAACAAACTATAGTTTTGGGAAGTCGGTTAGGACATCTACTTTGTGCAATTGTTTACAGACAGATTATTTCACTTGTAATTCACTGTATCACAATTCCAGTGGGTCAGAAGTTTACGTACACTAGGTTGACTGTGACTTTAAACAGCTTGGAAAATTCCAGAAAAAGACATCAAGGCTTTAGAAGCTTCTGATAGGCTAATTTACATAATTTGAGACAATTGGGGGTGTACCCGTGGATGTATTTCAAGGACTATCTTCAAACTCAGTGTCTCTTTGCTTGACATCATGGGAAAATCAAAATAAATCAGCCAAGACCTCCAAAAAATTATTGTAGACCTCCACAAGTCTGGTTCATCCTTGGGAGCAATTTCCAAATGCCTGAAGGTACCACATACATCTGTACAAACAATAGTATGCAAGTATAAACACCTTGGGACCATGCAGCAGTTATACCGCTCAGGAAGGATACACATTTGTCTCTTAGAGATGAACGTACTTTGTGGTGAAAAGTGCAAATCAATCCCAGAACAACAGCAAAGGACCTTGTGAAGATGCTGGAAGAAATAGGTACAAAAGTATCTATATCCACAGTAAAACAAGTCTTATATTGACATATCCTGAAAGGCCGCTCAGCAAGGAAGAAGCCACTGCTCCAAAACTGTCATAAAATAGCCAGACTACGGTTTGCACATGTGGACAAAGACCATACTTTTTGAGAAATGTCCTCTGGTCTGATGAAACAAAAATAGAACTGTTTAGCCATAATGACCATCGTTATGTTTGTAGGAAAAAGGGGGAGGCTTGCAAGCCAAAGAACACCATCCCAACCGTGAGGCACAGGGGTGGCAGCATCATGTTGTGGAGGTGCTTTGCTGCAGGAGGGATTGGTGCACTTCACAAAATAGATTGCATCATGAGGTAGGAACATTATGTGGATATATTGAAGCAACATCTCAAGACATCAGTCAGGAAGTTAAAGCTTGTTTGCAAATGGGTCTTCCAAATGGACAATGACCCCAAGCATACTTCCAAAGTTGTGGCAAAATGGCTTAAGGACAACAAAGTCAAGGTATTGGAGTGGCCATCACAGCGTGTGCGAGCAAGGAGAACTACAAACCTAACTTAGTTACACCAGCTCTGTAAGGAGGAATGGGCCAAAATCACCCAACTTATTGTGGGAAGCTTGTGGAAAGCTACCCAAAACGTTTGGCCCAAGTTAAACAATGTAAAGGCAATGCTACCAAATACTAATTGAGTGTATGTAAACTTCTGACCCACTGGGAATGTGATGAAATAAATAAAAGCTGAAATAAATCATCCTCTCTACTATTTTTCTGACATTTCACATTCTTAAAATAAAGTGTGATCCTAACTGATCTAAGACAGGGAATTTTTACGAAGATGAAATGTCAGGAATTGTGAAAAACGGAATTTAAATGTATTTGGCTATGGTGCATGTAAACTTCTGACTTCAACTGTATGTAAACTTCTGAATTCAACTATGTCCAAATCAAGTACAAAACTAAGTACAGTTTTAACCCCAAAACTACCATAGCTGGTACGGGTTGATATCAAATAATCATAATTCGCAGGCTCAAGCAATTATCCCTCTCTCCATATATCACTCCCTTTTTCACTCTTTCCATTTTCTATTCATGTCCCATCCTGTGAGAGGACTGTTGTTTAGTGAAATATCTCTGAGCCGGTCTGAGCTGAAACAGGCTGGGCTATTCATCCCTAGAGGAAGTCCATTACAATAGTAACAGTGGATTAATTAGACCTGGTCTCTATGGAACCATGCTAGGCGGAACCTGGTCAAAAGGGAGGCCACATCTGACAGGTAGCAAAAGACCCAGGCCTACAGGAATAGACACAGACCCACAGTCACAGACCCACAGACACAGACTAGGTCATTTACTAGGCCTCCGGTACACGAGCATACTTTTTTTCCAATTTAAGTTGTACAATGCAGAAATCGCTCTGCCATTTCCTGGTTGTAAAAATTTTAATAGTTTGCCTAATTTCAATTTATGTGACAAAACAAGCAGGTATAGTGTAGAGAATCACTGTACCATCTAAACCGCTCTGAACTATATTTTCCATTACCAAAAATATTGTATTTTCAGCTGTTTGAAGCTGGTGTACAAAACCAAAAGTAAAAGATGCAAAAACAAAACTTTAGAACAGATCTAATGCTTCTTAGACTTGCTTTCAATGAGAATGACAAATCTATAACTCACATTTCTATGTGAACTTGGTTGGGTCTCCCAAAACGTTACATATTGCAGCTTTAAAGAGCAACAAAAGGCAATAAACAACTTCTCTGGTAGAAAACATTTATTCTAGTGACAAAATTGACTACTAAGTGTAAATCCGATAATTTTGGTTGTAATGTCAGTCTCCTCCAAAACAAATATTTGCAAGATAATTAGGAGAAAAAAATGTATGTCATGGAGTGAAGATTACGATAACAGTTTTGCTTGGGTTTGGTTTATTGCAATCCTGCCCACAATCTGGCAGCACCTAATAATTCATTCATTCGGAGTGCAACTGCACGCGAATAATAACTTTGGACATGTGTGCGTTTCTATCAAAGTAAGTTCCTTATTTTCTGTATATCGTGTTGTTGTTTCTACTGTAGGCGTATGTATGTATGTATGTATCTATGTGTGTATGGAGCATAATGTATTTACAGTTTTATTCACATGTGTTCAAGTACTGGTGACAAATAATGCATTCCGATTATTGCGTAGATTGTAATGGACACTTATGATGTATGTAAAATACTTTTTTGGAGGTTCTGATTAGAAAGAGCTAAGGCTAAGCTATTTGCCAGCTATCTGTTGGGCCATGTTTCTTGACATTATACAATGCACTCTGGGTGTCACGTAAACGTCTGTCAGACCAAAGATGTTATAATGAGGTTATGGAATGGTTCACTCCTGTTTTGGGTAAACCTCCGGAAGTTAATGAAGGGAAGTGAATGACCGTAGATGACACACCCCCTTCAACATGCATACTATAAACAGACCAAACTCATCTTGTTTCCTCTTATTATCTTTGGTTGATGAGAATAAAAAAACATGATGGCGCTCACAAACTACCCATTGTCGGACTACTTTCAATTTCTTGAAAGAGTTTTACTCAATTATTTAGATCAATGGTGAGCTCACCCATGATGTGATTCATTATAAATAGTAATTGCTATTAGCTAATTCATATTGTAGTTTCTGTCAGCCGATAGTTATAAAAATATGACAGCTTGTGTTACGTCAATCTTTCCTCAGTTAGCGCTAGGACAAATGTAGCCTACTTTTTCCAGTTTGGATGATTTGTTATGCTGTAGCTACTTCTGTGAATGTCTGTATCCAAAAATAAACGGGTCACATTTTGGACATAACTTTGTAAGGACTGTGTTTGTGCAAAATGTTTCTGTGAAATAACTGTGTGGCCAGCTCAAATGCTGATTGTTGCGTCAATCGAAATTGGACGTTCTAAATAAGCGTTCTAATCACACCGGTTTGAGAGTACGCTCCAGGGACCACTGTAGAATGATCACACCAGTTTGTTGGTATGTGTGAAAAGGTTCAAAACCTCAAACCAATTATAAATTGTAGAAATTCATATACAAGTATTGAAAGTGTTTAATGAGACTAAAATATGTGCCACATAAAAATATTGTCCCATTTACATTGTGTAATTTATTGACAGTCCCTAACTAGTCCCACAGATAGCCTATCCAAAGTTAAACCCACTTTACCACTTCCTCTCTCCCTATCCCTCTCTCTCTCCCTCCATCCATTCTACTTTCTCTCGCTCGCTCCCTCCCTCCCTTCCATCCCTCTCCTTCTCCCTTTCTCTCTCCCTCCTCTCCCTCTCTCTTTTCCCTTATGACTTTCATTAAGGGCTATATGACCACCTGCTGAGTGCGGGGCTGGCTTCTCTGGTGTGTGCCTGGCCACAGCACGCCACAGACACACACACATTCCAGCCCCAGCCCCACAGCCCCACTACGGCTAGGGGATCTAACGCCAGTTTGAAGTTGCCATGCCAGTAATCTATAAAGGGAGTGAGGTGCACGGGGAGAGGAGAGGAGGAGGGGAGGAGGAGAGAGGAGACGGGGAGCTGGGATAAAGAGAAGCGTTTCCATATGGAGATGAAGGAAGAATACCTGGAAAAGAGCCACTAATCTTTGGCTGCGAAGTTGAGGAGTTTCTAATGCTAATAAACACGATGAGCGGCACGGAGCTGGCGAGTGGTTGCCATAAGGAGGGCCTCGGCACTGCAGTACAACAGGCTTGTCTTTCCTCAAGAGGGAGGCTGTGTTGTCAAGTGAGGTTTGCTGAGCTCTGTGGAGGAGACGTGCAGACCGGCTGTTGTGCCAAGACTTCACACACACGAGTAAGTGCATACACACACACACACACACACACACACACACTACCCACCCGATCTGCCAACACCTTTTAGCGTGTTACTGTGTTTTTAAACAGACACACACACATGCCACAACACTACATTAGTCCACTGAGCTAAAGGCCTAGGCATGAATGTGGTTAACCGTATCAGGTATCAGCATAACATGATTCACCAAACCACCACTTTACAGTTACATAAAAATGTGCATTAGTATATTGTTCTGCTGTAAGTTGTAACTGTATTAGGCCATGTGTCTCTGAGAGTCAGATGTCCTCCTTAATGCCTCCAATCACCTCCCTGTCCTAGGATGATGACAGAATCAGATCTGTCCTCTCCTCTGCTCCTCTTCTCCTCTCCACTCCTCTCCTCGACTCCTGTCCACTCCTCTGCTCCTCTACTTTGCTACTCTACTTTGCTCCTTTTCTCTGCTCCCCACTTCCAGTCTAAGAAATGTCAGATGTCAGATCCACGGGTTGTTTCTCTCTCAAGAATCCATGGCCATACGTTGTTTCCCCCCGTCGTTTTCTCCATCGCTGTCCCCGAGGACACCCTGCAGATCAGACAGCTAGCATCGACACCTCCCGATTCCAGGAGCCTCGAAATGCCACTGCATCACGACTTTAACCGACAGGCCAGGGCGGAGAGAGGAGGGGTAGAGAGAAAGGGAGAAAGAGAGGGAGAGAGGGCGGGATAGGGGGGAGGGAAAAGGAATGAGAGAGAGCGAAGTTTAGATGGCACCTGGGCTTATCTGTGAGTAAGACAGTTGATCCGTCCCCATGCCCTCTAGTCTAGTCTACACCACTGGATTGGCAGAGGAAATGTAGAGGAGCTTGTCGGCTAGGGAATGTAAGGACTACCAATGGGAGAGATCAGCCTGGTCTCATAGACTAGATGTAATATAGTGAATGTAAATCCATTACACTCATATTAGCATGATGTGTTACGTTTGGTACTGTTACATAAGATAGATGGTTACTTATGGTAAAAACCTAAGTATGGTGGTTGGTCGGAGTGGATGGGTAGGCATATAACCCAAAGGTTGTGAGTTTAGAATTTTATCTCATTAGAAACTTTTCAACTACTTACCACTTTTTAGCTACTTTGCAACTACTTAGCATGTTAGCTAACCCTTCCCCTCACCATAACCTTAATAATTTTAGCTAACCCTTCCCCTCACCCTAACCTTAATCATTTTAGCTAACCTTTCCTCTAACCCTAAGCCTAAACTTGACCCTTTAACATAACTCCTAAACTTAACCCTAACCTTAACCCTAACCCCTAACCCTAATCCCTAGCCTAGCTAACGTTAACCAGCCAGCTAACGTTAGCCACCTAGCTAGAAATCATACGTTTTGCAAAGTCATAACATTTAGTATGTTTACCAAATTTGTAACATATTCTACATTTTGCAAATTCGTTACATATACTACTAATTGTAATTCGTAAAATATCATACGAAATGGAATGGACATCCACAAATTAATTCATATCACACAAAACATAACATATCATGCTAAATGGAGTGACAGGATTTACTTACAGAATAATATGAAATGTTCTGAGACCAGGTTGGAGAGATGCAACTCTTATAAGAAAGAGAGAAGGAAAAAGAGAGAGAGCCAGTAGTGTAAATATGAAAAAATACTAAAAATACACACAAAAATGGCAGAAAGAAAGAAAAGATAAATGTGAGAGACTTTTCACACAAAAAAAGCCAGAACCAGCGTTAAGACAGTGATCCCATAAAACAGTATAGGGTTTGTCAGGAGAACAAAGGAGATAGGATATCCCTAATCCCTGCAATATTAATGTCTAAAATGTCATTAATAAGCTGCCGAGAGAGAGAGTGCCGAGACCACACAGGGATGAAAAGGCTGCCTACATGAAGGTACCTGCCAGGGCCTGCCTGACAGGGCCCCAGCTAATGAATGAGTAGAAAGCCACTCCAATCAATCACACAGGATTTATCTGTGCCCCGAGAATAGGTGAGGTCTGGTATGGGGTGACCACGACTGTCAGGCTCGAGTCCGAGACGCAGCCAAGAAACTGTCGTAGCATTTCAATGAGTGGCGTATTAATGGGAAAGAGTGTGTGCTCCTGCTCCTTCCCCGGGGTGGGGGGCAGGCAGGCGAAGCAGTGACAGAGTGTGTGTGTGTGTGTGTGTGTGTGTGTGTGTGTGTGTGTGTGTGTGTGTGTGTGTGTGTGTGTGTGTGTGTGTGTGTGTGTGTGTGTGTGTGTGTGTGTGTATGTGTGTGTGTGTGTGTGTGTGTGTGTGTGTGTGTGTGTGTGTGTGTGTGTGTGTGTGTGTGTGTGTGTGTGTGTGTGTGTTTGTGTGAGAGAGAGAGAGACAGAGAGAGAGAGAGAGAGTGAGAGAATAAAAAATAATTAATTAATGTCTTTATGAATGCATTTATGTGTGTGTGTGTGTGTGTGTGTGTGTGTGTGTGTGTGTGTGTGTGTGTGTGTGTGTGTGTAATTCATACACAAATAACACAAGGCTAATTATGAGGTGAGGTAGAGTGTAGCACGGTGATCTAAT
Source organism: Oncorhynchus clarkii lewisi (assembly GCF_045791955.1). NCBI lineage: Eukaryota > Metazoa > Chordata > Actinopteri > Salmoniformes > Salmonidae > Oncorhynchus > Oncorhynchus clarkii. The sequence goes on from NC_092165.1 coordinate 30,363,143, forward strand.
GAACAGAGTACGTAGTAGTTTATCAGTGTCCACAAGGATTACTATGTACTTCCTTTCTAGATAATAGAGTAATCATGAAGAGCCTTTCCTGAAACCTGAAATTACACTGAAGATTGTAATGACCACACAGACAACCTGTGAGCATTGCTCTCTCCTGTTTTGAAGAAGAAAAAAAAGAAGAAAAGAGAAGAGAGAAACGGTTTGGGGGTGAAACGGGAGCTGGTTCATTCCTTCGATAATTCTTCTGTTCAGACAATAGCTGCTCTGTTCTGTTCCAGCCTGACCAAGTGTGTGTCCCAACTGGGCTATGGTCAAAAGTAGTGCACTATATAGGAAATAGGGTGCCATTTGGAATACACATCCAAGGCAGTTCATGTAAGGTCCTAACTCAACTCCCCAACCAATGAGAAATCTCTACTTGTGTCAGGTGGCCTCTATTCAACCCTGAATCATTCATTTTGATTGGCTGCCAGGGCATAGACTGGGACTATTGGATGCATGCAGCTAGTCAACAGAGTATTTGGTGTATCTTAGTTTTATTTATTGTGCCCGGTGAACTGCACTCATGGAGTAAGCACTTAGCCAGTGTGCGCTTGTCAGGCTTTGACTGCACATCAAAACTAACCCCCTTAAATGTAGATCATAACATTAACCCCACAATTGCCAAATCTAGCTTTGTGTCCCAAATGACACCCTATTCCTATTTAGTCCACTGCTTTCAACCAAAGTCCATTTTGACCCGAACCCAAAGGTAGTGGACTAAATAGGAAATAGGGTGCAATTTGGGACACATACCCAAGGCTGCTGCTTCATGCCTTTCTGCGTCCCCCTGCAGCGGCATGGTTCCTGAGCCAAGTGACTCGTTCAAACAGAATCTCTCCTCTTGATCAAAGCCACATCCATCATCCACTCATCCCACTGGTCAAAAAATACCGGCCCAAATAAACCACTGGATAAATATTCTGTTGCATGCTGACCCATTCACTGATTAGCAAACACTTTCCCTCTTCAAAAGTCCTCTTCAGCATCTCTCTGGACTGAGGCTGACAGCATTAAAGAGAATACACAGTAGGGGAGATGTCCTGCTCTGATCTAAAAGACCTTGCAGAGTTGCTGTCAGAGATTGCGTCCCAAATTGCGCCCTATTCCCTATTTAGTGCATTACTTTGGGCTCTATTCAAAAGTACTGCACTATAAATGGAACAGGGTGCCGTTTGGAACGTAGCCTTGCTCGTGGTGTCAGGGAACCGCACGGAGATGATAGAGGTCACGGCTGTTTGATTTGTTGTCAAAGTATGTAGAGTAAATTATTAACACTGATGAAGTAAAAACAGAAAACAAACAGAGGTTCCTTCATCGACCTCTCACTGAAAATATCAGCAGGACTGTGTCAAAACTACTTTATACATTGACCTCATCATAATCAAAACCTTCATCAATGGGACTTCTCTGACGACTCTAGCCTACAGTATACCCTCTCTCCTCTCTCTCTCTCGCTCGCTCTCTCTCTCTGACTGAAACGAACAAACAAACAAAGCGAGGAGAGGGGCAGCTGTCGATAGTGCTGGTGGTGAGGAGTGACCAGAGCAAAGTCAATCATTGGGCAGACAGACAGAGAGCGAGAGAGTCAGAGCGAGAGAGAGAAGAGCTGCATCCTTAATGTCACACAGTTCCCTCTATAGTCCACTACTTTCAACCAGGGCACATAGGGCTCTCGATAAAAGTAGCACACTATATAGGGAATAGGGTGCCATTTGGAATGTAACCAATGATATCAGAGAGAGGGCTATTGGTTTGGGTGCCTTCTAGTTCCTGTTTGTTTTGTTGTGTATCAGGTGGCGTCCAGTCGGCATGGCTGCCAGACCTGGCTAGCCGGGGAGGAAGACGTCACTCACTGGACACTGACAGTCACAGATAAGAGCTTCGAGGGACAGAGAGAGAGGGAGGGAGCTAGAGAGAGTGAGGAGGAGGAGAGTGGACCTTGACCTTGACCTACCCCATATCCCTTCATTCCCGGTCCCTCGCTCCCCAAAAAAGACATGTGGTGATTGGGTGATTGGTTATTCTACAAGGGCAACTTTGGAAATGTGTGCCCCTGAAGCGGTTTGGGAGGATGCTCATGTGGTCGATGTGTTGGTGAGCGAGATGCAAAGCTGTGGTCTCTGTCCTTTAGAGAAGTTCTGACTTTCCAACAAACAGACAGACAGGCAGGCAAGCAGGCAGATAATGCTTTGTTCACACATAAGAAGTCAATAAATTAACCCACTGATGTGTCATTATGTAAATTCGTATTAACGCCTGAAGCCAGCAGCCTGTAAGACTGTATTGTGAAGTTTTGTGTTTTAGTGTATGCTCAAGTAATCTAGACAAACTCTTTACATTTAATAAATGCATCTCGACAGCCAAATCCAAATTAAACTCAACCCCAGTGATCCTCCAGATATATGGAGAGTAGAAGAGATGAGAAGAAAGGAGAGGGGAGGATTGCTGACTCTATACCCAGGGGAAGAGCCACAAGGGCAGGCTACAGACTTCAGTATGAGTCCCAGGGCCTGGTTCCCCCTGTGGGAGCCTGGGGGGCTACATTCGTAATGGGATCCAGATTGGGGAGTGTCACCATAGAATTTAGAGGGGAAAACAATAGGGTCTGGTGTCAACCCAACCCAGCACAGCCCAGCCTAGCTCACCCACCCATCCATAGACTCATCCCAATCCAGTCAAGCAGAATCCCAGGTCAGCGCAGCACTGTGCAGACCCCACCCAACCCCACACAACCCAGGACCTCCCAGTATTGTCCAACCCAGCTCAGCCCACTCAGCGTTGGTTTAGTCCAACCCTGGTTCTACCCCGGGGGTCTGGTTGTTTCACACACTCCTGAACCTGGCCTCAAGAAAAACATTCCATCAACAACTGGCTGTCACATGTGGAGAACCCTGGGGATTGGCTTGAGACAGTTTGTATCTTCTCATCCCAGTATTGAGTCTATGAATCTTAATTTACTATCATAAACTGTACTTTGCCAATTTGTGATATAGTTTATTGTTTAAAAGTCTCTAAGGTACCCAAAGTAATGATATTTCCTTTGTTCAGGTCTGGCGATTGGTCTTAAACCTGGTCTCAGGAAAACATTTGTAAAGTCATTGAATCAAGTCTGTAAAATACACTTAGTTAAATGCTCCTCTTGATTTGCCCCCCCCCCCCCCCCCCTAAAAAATGCATATTGTGCCTCAGAATAATTATATTTCTGGGAAATGAAAAGCAGTAGTCATTTAACAGACATGAATATGTGTCACCTGCACTCTGGGGAAGAGAGAGAGACAGGTTGAAAGACAAGAGTCATTTAATTCATCTAGCCTTAATCTCACCCCCATGTACAATCAGAAAGCTTCTATTCCTACAGACACATCCAAAAAGGATGTCAATGATGATTAATGTCAATTCAGAGCAGTGTTCTAACTATAGACATGTTCTCTACATTTAAGGGTGGGACAGGTCCAAAAAACAGAGTCAGGGGTCTTTGCACTCTGACAGTTACATTATTGACGTTTGTTTGTGAGCAAATCGAGTCTTCACATCCCATCACCACATCAGATCTTTTGACATCCGATCTTTTTCATAGCTGATCTGATTGGTCAAAAGACCAATTAGTGAGAGAGGGAAAAAAAAAAATCAGAATTGGGCTGCCTGTGTAAACACAGCCTAAGTAGGGGACGTGGTGTTATTTGGGACGCGGACTGTGTATCCGTAACAATGCATTTAGAACTGGTAGAGCATTAGAGATCCAATATTTATGCAGGGATTAACGTGTTTTAGTACGCTAACAATTCAGTACACTGATTAAGACGAAGTGGCGTAATATCTTCACTATTCACTCACCGGGGAACGCAGAGGGGACACAGCTACGGGTCTTAATTGATGACAAAATGTGTCATGTTGATGTTTATTCCTATTTAAATCATTGAATCGATAAAGATTAGCAATTGTTGTATTTTGATGTAATTGCGTGGGTAATAGAGTTTGATAAATGCCTTATTTTGATAATGGACATGATAGAAATGGTCGAAAATAGAAATGAGGAGAACCTTTTTAGGATGAGAGTGTAAGTCCTGTAGTGGTTTACTGTGTGTGTGTGTGTGTGTGTGTGTGTGTGTGTGTGTGTGTGTGTGTGTGTGTGTGTGTGTGTGTGTTCGTGTGTGTTTGCGTGTGTACGTGCTTGCATTAATATGTTTCTGCATGAGTGTGTATGCGCGTGCATATGTGCCCGCCGTGCGTGTGCAGGTGCTCTCACACGTGTATGCGAGTAGCATACAGACAGACAGGGCCACTTTACCATACCCCTCTCTCGCTCTCGTCACTCCAGTGCCCTTTTAAAAAGGCGTTGGTTAAAAAGTGAATGGATCAATTATGCAATTTATACGACTAGTCATTGGCAGGCCCACCTTTTTCATGCCATCAGCAAAGTGACTGCAAACATTGTTAATGCATCCAAAAAATAAAAGGGGTTGCTTTGCCTCCTCTCCCAAATGGTTTAGAATAATTTGAGTCTAATTCTGGAGATGGAAGGCAGCCTACTCTCCAACGCTGGCAGTCAGCTTGAAAGCACTCCGCCACCAACTTTCCCCCAATATCTGCTCATTTGAATCAACTAAATGGCTATTAGGCGCCCGCCCCCAATGCCAATACTCACATAATCAAGAGGAAGGTGCTAGTTTGGATGGGTATATTGTGACATCTGTGTATATTGGGTGTGTGTGTGTGTGTGTGTGTGTGTGTGTGTGTGTGTGTGTGTGTGTGTGTGTGTGTGTGTGTGTGTGTGTGCATGAGAGTGTGCGTGCATGCCCGATGCATGCATGGACACTGCCATATTGAAAAGAGATGTCTATCATACAGAAAATAATGTACACCTCTATGAAGTACTACATGAAATGTTCTTGATCATATAAAACGTCATGCCATAACTACAAGAAAGAAATACACATGTCAAATGGATCAATAGCCTCTTCTAATAATCACTTTCTCAATGATTACCAGTATCAGTACATACTGTATAATATAAACATTAATTAAATCTTCTTGCTCCCGTACTATCAAAGTTGGGGCCTAAACATGTCACATTTAAATTAACATCTAGAAGAGCATTTTCCTCAAGATGTCTCTGTCCCTCTGTGTGGGTATAAGTGTTTGTATATTAGTGTGTGGACACGGGTAGCATAGCCTCTCTGGGGATGAGTTGTTCAAGAGGAGTTGAAGTGTGGCCTTAGTCCAGACCCTCCCTGCTGCCAGAAGACACTTAACAAGCTGGCAGTAAAAAAGTAAGAGGCCTGTCGAGCATGTGGGCAAACATAAAAAGCACTGGATTCAAAGTACATTTTTCCAGACATTATTATAGCCGCTTCATATTAAACCCCTGTGCCAGGAACACTGTTTTTGCTGTATGTGTGTGTGTGTGTGTGTGTGTGTGTGTGTGTGGTCTTGCTTGCATGTGTGCACGTGTGTTTGCGCAGTGTGTGTGTGTGTGTTTGCATGCCTGTAAGTGTGTGTGTGTGTGGTGTGTGTGTGTGTGTGTGTGTGTGTGTGTGTGTGTGTGTGTGTGTGTGTGTGTGTGTGTGTGTGTGTGTATGTGTGTGTGTTTTATGAGACGCTGAGCCCATCTCCTATGTAGTTAATTATGGCCTCTTGTTTGCCCAGTCATTTTGTCACTTCCTTGCCGTTTCAAAGCTATAAGAGGGGACAGACACAAAGCCAAGTTCTTTACAGCAGCACAGGCCCTTTGCAAGTAAAACATGTTCCCTGCTTTTCACTACAGTTAGGGTGGCTGTGGCACTGCATGGCTACACACACCCTCTTGTTGGCAGAGATGGTCTAAAGGAAAGAAAATATACAGGTCTTTCTTCACTGCAACAAGGCCCCTAAAGTGTATGCATGGGTGGCTACCATGCCTCCTCTCTTTGTGTATAGAAGTAAAAAGAACTTTAATGAAGAAACCATTCAAATATATTTAGGAGAGTAAGTAAGTGTTTCATTTCTGTGTACACTCTGCTGTATTCCAGTGGAGGCTTCTCAGAGGAGGAAGGGGAGGACCATCCTCCTCAGTGAATTTCATTTTATCTAAAAAATGTTATTTTGTTTTAGATAAAACTATACTAAATGCATTCACAAAATAATTGATTAAAATGTACTGTTTTGCAATGAAGGTCTAACAGTAGCCTCAACAGCACTCTGTAGCACCATGGTGTAGCCAGAGGACAGCTAGCTTCCGACCTCCTTTGGGTACATTGACTTCAATACAAAACCTAGGAGGCTCATGGTTCTCACCCAATTCAATAGACTTACAGAGTAATCATGACAACTTCCGAGTACGCCCTCCAACCTATCAGAGCTCTTGCAGCATGAACTGTCCACCCAATCAAAGGATCAGAACTTAAATCTAGTACTGAAAGCATAACATACAGCTAGATAGCACTGCAGTGCCAAAATTGTGGTGAGTAGTTGACTCAAAGAGCGAGAAAGACAATAGTTGAACAGTTTTGAACAAATACTTTTCTTCAAAAATGAAGGAGAAGCAAGAGAGAGAGAGAGATATTTCACATTTTTGTTTCCATTTCACTTAGTTAGCTAGCAACTGCAGCTAGCTAGTTTAGCTTACTCAAACACATGGCTAAAACAGAGGGATTCTATGTTAGCTAGCTGGCTATGACTATCCAATACAAAACTGGAACTCTTCCAAGTCAAGGTAAGCTTTTGCCGGTGTAACTGTTGAACTGCTTACTGACTGCACACTCTACTTCATGATTGTAGCGAGGTTACTAACGCATCAGTTCAATTGACTATGACTTTACGTTAGCTAATATGGTGACAACGATGTAGGCTGTATGTGGCGAATAGGGATATGATTTGGCTCAGAGAGATTTTTCTGCCTGGTCAAGTACAGCTGATGTGTTGTTCATTGAATTCCACAAGTGAAGGGGGAAAGGTGAGAGGAGGAGAGCACGTAGATGTGAGAAGGAATACAGCATGGCTGCTATGAAAGTGAAGTTTCTTTACGTGTGATCAGGGGTGAATTCATTCTGTCTCCCAAAAAATACAGTTGAGTACATACACTTGCCAGGTCGCAATTGTAAATGAGAACTTGTTCTCAACTTGCCTACCTGGTTAAATAAAGGTAAAATAAAAAATAAATAAATAAATAAAACTTAGGTTGGAGTCATTAAAACTCATTTTTCAACCACTCCACACATTTCTTGTTAACAAACTATAGTTTTGGCAAGTCGGTTAGGACATCTACTTTGTGCATGGCAAGTCATTTTTCCAACAATTGTTTACAGACAGATTATTTCACTTATAATTCACTGTATCACAATTCCAGTGGGTCAGAAGTTTACATACACTAAGTTGACTGTGCCTTTAAACAGCTTGGAAAATTCCAGAAAAGGATGTCATGGCTTTAGAAGCTTCTGATGGGCTAATTGACATCATTTGAGTCAATTGGAGGTGTACCTGTGGATGTATTTTAAGGCCTACTTTCAAACTCAGTGCCTCTTTGCTTGACATCATGGGAAAATCGAAATAAATCAGCCAAGACCTCCAGAAAAAAATTGGAGACCTCCACAAGTCTGGTTCATCCTTGGGATCAATTTCCAAACGCCTGAAGGTACCACGATCATCTGTACAAACAATAGTACGCAAGTATAAACACCATAGGACCATGCAGCCATCATACCGCTCAGGACGGAGACGCATTCTGTCTCCTGGAGATGAACGTACTTTGTGGGGGGGAAAGTGCAAATCAATCCCAGAACAACAGCAAAGGACCTTGTGAAGATGCTGGAGGAAACAGGTACAAAGGTATCTTTCCACAGTAAAACGAGTCCTATATCGACATAACCTGAAAGGCCGCTCAGCATGGAAGAAGCCACTGCTCCAAAACCGCCATAAAAATGCCAGACTACGGTTTGCAACTGTACATGGGGACAAAGATCGTACTTTTTAGAGAAATGTCCTCTGATCTGATGAAACAAAAATAGAACTGTTTGGCCATAATGACCATCGTTATGTTTGGAGGCTTGCAAGCCGAAGAACACCATCCCAACCGTGAAGCACGGGGGTGGCAGCATCATGTTGTGGGGGTGCTTTGCTGCAGGAGGGACTGGTGCAATTCACAAAATAGATTGCTACATGAGGTAGGAAAATTATGTGGATATATTGAAGCAACATCTCAAGTAATCAGTCAAGAAGTTAAAGCTTGGTCACAAATGGGTCTTCCAAATAGACAATGACCCCAAGCATACTTCCAAAGTTGTGGAAAAATGGCTTAAGGACAACAAAGTCAAGGTATTGGAGTGGCCATCACAAAGCCCTGACCTCAACCTTATAGAACATTTGTGGGCAGAACTGAAAAAGTGTGTGCGAGAAAAGGAGGCCTACAAACCTGATTCAGTTACACCAGCTCTGTCAGGAGGAATGGGCCAAAATTCACCCAATTTATTGTGGGAAGCTTGTGGAATTCTCCCGAAACGTTTGACCAAATTGAAACAATTTAAAGGCAATGATACCAAATACTAATTGAGTGTATGTATGTAAAGAAATACAATCTGAAATAAATCATACTCTCTACTATTATTCTGACATGTCACATTCTTAAAATAAAGTGGTGATCCTAACTGACCTAAAACAGGGATTTTCTTTACTAGGATTAAATGTCAGGAATTGTGAAAAACTGAGTTTAAACGTATTTCTCTAAGGCATATGTAATCTTCCGACTTCAACTGCTTATATATCTGAATAAAAGGAAGCAAACAGAACGAAATAGGTTAACATACCTGAATATGTCCAATAAAAACTCCAATGTGTAACTGTTGGACTAATGATTGCACTCGAGATCAGCTAGATGCAGGTAAGAGTGTGCATGGTGGTGTTGAATTTGTCTCTGTCTGTCCATATATCAGTCTGTCACCTCAAATATTTCTCATCAACCTGTGTGTCACAACCTGATCTGTTTCACCTGTCTTTGTGCTTGTCTCCACCGCCCTCCAGGTGTCGCCCATCTTCCCCATTATCCCCAGTGTACTTTTACCTGTGTTCACTGTTTGTCTGTTGCCAGTTCGTTTTGTTTCGTCAAGTTTACCAGCATTTTTTCCCCCGTGCTCCTGTCTGTCTCTAGTTCCTGTTTTCTAGCTGACACTGACCTCTGCCTGCCCTGAACCTGAGCCTGCCTGCCGTTCTGAACCTTTCTGACTCTGCTCTGGACTACTGACCTCTGCCTGCCCACGACCTGTCATGGGGCGGCAGGGTAGCCTAGTGGTTAGAGAGTTGGGCTAGTAATCGAAATGGTTGCAAGTTTGAATCCCCGAGCTGACATGGTAAACATCTGTCGTTCTGCCCCTGAACAGGCCGTCATTGAAAATAAGAATTTGGTCTTAACTGACTTGCCTAGTTAAATAAAATTTGCCGGCCCCCCTGTTTTTGTAATAAACCTTCGTTACTTCGAAACTGTCTGCATCTCGGTCTTCTCCTGAGTCTTGACACTGTGCACACCTATGTTGTGATCTTTCATTCATAGGCTAGGTTGTGGTAACCTCATGATGGGTATAGGGAAACTTCAAGTATCATGTAGTAGCCTAAACCTATCAATGTTACATTGAACTGGGTGTATGGAATATGAATGAGAGTCATCCAATTTGTTGTAATAGAAATAAGGCCATGCTCTTAAACGGCACCCATCACCACTGCTGTATTCTGTGTATATGTTTGGATTTGATTTGATTCTCTTTACATTTTCGGAGAAACTTCAGTTCCAGACAGCGAGCCAGGGCCTCTCAACACATCACTAATCCCTGGTTCCAACAGGGACTCAATCTTAGGAGCCTAATCCCAAAGACCCCTATAACCCGGAATGTTCCAAGTCTCAGAATAACCATGCTCCAAAGTTAGGAATCAAAGCCAGGTAATTAAAATAATAATGGTTCAGTTAAGATGATTATCACGGCACGGAGAAGGCACCTCCAGGAGATTTCCTCTTTGAAATATTTATGAAATACGATTATAGGCAGGGGCCAGATCAGTGTTAAAAGGTTTAAGGATGACTTGGAGATCAAGAGATGGAATATAATATAAAGCAGAGGAATGGAAGGAGGTGAGGATCGTGTGTGCGGAGCGTGTGTGTGGAGTGTGTGTGTGTGTGTGTGTGTGTGTGTGTGTGTGTGTGTGTGTGTGTGTGTGTGTGTGTGTGTGTGTGTGTATGAGAGAGGGTCCAGGTGTGGGAGCCTTAGGCCGTGGCTCAGGTTAGTTGAGCCTGGGCATGGAATGCCTCTTACACAGTATTAGCCGGCAGGAGAGAAAGCCGAGAGGAAGAACAGGTCAGGAGATTTACGTTTGGACTCACTGTTATCTTGTCATGTAACAGAGAGTGAGAGAGAGAGAGAGAGAGAGAGAGAGAGAGAGAGAGAGAGAGAGAGAGAGAGTGTGAATAGGGAGATAAAGAGAGACGTGGAGTGAAAGAAATGGAAGGAATGACGTGGAAAGAGAGAGAGAGAGAGAGAGAGAGAGAGAGAGAGCATGGTTGTATTGACATGTAGAGCGTACGGGGACAGAGGCCACTACTGTCATGTCCCGAGGAGCTAGACGCTTGATTGACAGCTGAGGTGAAATGGTTGGGATGAGATACAAGGTCACAACACAGCTCCGAGCCACTTCACTCCCCCTCTCCTCTCATCTCTCCACTCAGGCACAATAAGTTAACACACTGTGTTCACCTCCACAAAACACCACGAAGATGAGAAAATAACAAAGACTTAATGAAGAAGAATAAAGGGGGAATTTACTGCAAAAGGATTGTCTTGTTTGTGTGGTATAATCTGAAAGCATCAGAAAACAATGGAAGTAGAGAACAAGCGATCTCTACATAAATACACACAAGCATTGTGTTGTGGATTGTATTTCTGCATGTATGATCATTTAATTGTGCTCGGGGTCAGTGGGAAAAGCATACATTCATGTTAGCGGCTAAAGCCATGGTGGTCCTCATAGAAAAAGAAAATTGCAGTTGAAACCGTTGTTGACAAAGTGCTGTTGACAATGGTTAAAGGACAAAAAGCTCAAAGGCACATGCAGGCGTGGACGCTGCCTTGGCTGAAACTGGAGATGAAAGATTCACCTTTTCTTCTTTCTGTTTTTTTTCTTACAATTTGAGGCACAGATCCTATAAACAAAAGCTGCAGGCTCACCGCAATGTCGCCACCCTGTGTGTGTGTGTGTGTGTCTTTGAGGAGAGTGTGTGAGAGCTGTTGTGTGTCTTAGCTGACTGCAAACTGGCAGACGGGCGTGTTTTTGCAGCGATCACCACCAAAAGAGCTAGGGTGCGTATTTTAACACCTGCCCTAGAGCTGTGTCTGCTCTCAGCCCCCCTCCCTCCATCTCTACCTCTCTCCCTCATTCCCTCCCTACCTCCCTCCATCACCCCCTCCAGTAGGCCTCCAGTGGCCCTCTCTCTCTCTGTCTGGGCCCTGTGCCAAAGGCCTTAGAGGCCTATTCCTGCCCAGCCATGACAGGCCCCTGGAAACTATCCCCACAGAGGGAGGGAGGGAAAGAAGGAAAGAGGGAAAGAGAGAGAGAGAGCGAGAGAGAGAGAGAGAGAGAGAGAGAGAGAGAGAGAGAGAGAGAATGAGAGGGGATTGCTTTAACCTAAGGATCACCCAGTAACATAAACAAATATACTCACACACACACAAACACCCTTTAAGGGACGTATATCATTGCTTTTGACAGACCACCTCGGCGACACGTCTGCGTTTATATCAAGATGTCAGTCGACCATTAACACGACAGTGTATGTATCGAAGACACTCGAATCCTATTGGAACACTTTTACTATTTAAAAAATGTTTCTCTCATTGAAGTCTTTTATCTCTTTATCTCTTTATCTCTTTATCTCAAAACCTTTTCATATCAAAGCAAATTGAATTGGTCACATGCACATATTTAGCAGATGTTATTGCGGGTGTAGCGAAATGCTTGTGTTTCTTGCTCCAAAGGTGCAGTAGTATCTAACAACTCACAACAATACACACAAATCTCAAAGTAAAAGAATGAAATTCTTGGTTGGCTGGCAGTGTGCCCCTGGTGATGCGTTGGACAGACGCACCACCCTCTGGAGAGCCCGGCGATTGCAGACGGTGCAGTTGCCGTATCGACATGATGCTCTCAATGGTGCATCTGTAAAAGTTTGAGGTCTTAGGGTCCAAGCTCAATTTCTTCAGCTTCCTGAGGTTGAAGAGGCGCTGTTGCACCTTCTTCACCACACGGTCTGCGTGGGTGGACCATTTCAGATTGTCAGTGATGTGTACTCTGAGGAACTTGAAGCTTTTAATCTTCTCTACTGCGGTCCCGTCGATGTGGATGGGGGAGTGTATCCTCTGCGGTCTCCTGAAGTCCACAATCAGCTCCTTTGTTTTGATGATGCCAGGGGCCTCACCTCCTCATGTAGGCCGTCTCGTCATTGTTGGTAATCAGGCCTAATACTGTTGTGTTGTCTGCAAACTTGATGATTGAGTAGGAGGCCTGTATGGCCACGCAGTCATGGGTGAACGGGGAGTGCAGGAGAGGGCTGAGCACACACCTTTGTGGGGCCCCTGTGTTTAGGATCAGCGTAGTGAAGATGTTTTTCCTACCTTCACTACCTGGGGGCGGCCCGTCAGGAAGTCCAGGACCCAGTTGCACAGGGCCCCGAGCTTAATGATGAGTTTGGAGGGTACTATGGTGTTGAAGGCTTAGCTGCAGTCAATGAACAGCCTTTTTACATAGGTATTCCTCTTGTCCAGATGGGATAGGGCAGTGTGCTGTGCAATGGCGATTGCATCGTCTGTGGACCTATTGGGGTGGTATACAAATATAATTGGGTCTAGGGTGTCGGCTAAGGTGAAGGTGATATTATCCTTAATAGCCTCTCAATGCACTTCATGATGACAGACGTGAGTGCTACGTGGCGATAGTCCTTTAGTTCAGTTACCTTTGCTTTCTTGGGTACAGGAACAATGGTGGACATCTTGAAGCAAGTGGGGACAGCAAACTGGGATAGGAAGAGATTGAATATGTCTGTAAACACTCCAGCCAGGTGGTCTGCGCATGCTCTGAGGACCCGGCTAGAGATGCCATCTGGGCCGGCAGCCTTGCGAGTGATAATACGCTAAAATGTCTTATGTTTCATGTTTGAGCTGTTGAATTGCGACTTCACTTTGTCTCTGTATTGACGTTTTGCCTGTTTGATTGCCTTACGGAGGGCATAACCGCACTGTTTGTATTTGACCATGTTCCCAGTCACCTTGCCGTGGTTAAATGCGGTGGTCGCGCTTTCAGTTTTCCACGGCTTTTGGTTTGGGTAGATTTTAATAGTCACAGTGGGAACAACATCCCCTATACACTTTCTGATGTGTCAGTGTATACATCAATGTTATACTCAGAGGAAACCCTGAACATTTTCCAGTCTGAGGTATCAAAACAATCTTGAAGCATGGATTCCGATTGGTTAGCATTGACTCGACCTTAGCATGGGTATGTCCTGTTTGAGCCGTGATCTGATTTGCCGAAGGAACGATGGGGGAGGGCCTAGTAGCCATCCCGGAAGGGATAGTAAAAGTGGTCCAATACAGCAGCAATATCAACAGTTTTACAAACAACCACAAACACAAAAACACATCCATTACCAAACAAACCAAATAAACTTGCCAGCTAGCTAAGCCCAAACTTTGAGTGAGTGGTCAGCTTTCTCTCCTCTCCTCCAAGTCCTTCCAGCTCTGGCCGGCTAGCTCTGGTCTCTCTTTCCCCTTGAGCCCAGATGCTCCACAGCTTGATCTGACCGTCCATCCAGACCCTACTGCCACGATGTGACACACATAGACTGATGTGCCAAGCTCTCCTACCACCCCCTACAGTCCCCTTACTGTCCCCCACAGTCGCCCTGGTCCAGGGTCACTCTCTCCCTGTCCCCCCCTGTCCACCCAGACTACAGATGGCCCATCCTTCACTGTGGTCAGCCTCTGTCTCTGGCTGCATCCTAAATATCCCCCTATTGCCTGTATAGTGCACTACATTTGACCACAGGGTTCTGGTAGTGCCATTTGGAACACAGCCTCTGTCAGTCTCTGACACCGCTGGCCACCAGCTGGCTGGAGAGTTATAGGCCTATAGAGCCTACAGGGTCGGAGAGGAAGTGACGAGGAGAGGAAGGAAGAAGGGAAGGGAGGGGGAAAGCGAGCGGGGGAGGGAGCGGGAGAGAGAGCGAGATTAAACAGCACACAAATGGTAGCTCTCTCTCATCGTCCATGTTATCCATGTCCATTCAGGCACCCACATCTTATTCAATATTGATTAATTAATTACTCTGTCTCTGTTTCACTAACAGAGGCAGAAACAGATTTACAACGCTGAGGCATACCCATTTCGACCAACATAGCCAATGTAAATGATGATGCCATCTAAGCAGATAGCCCGCGCTCCCCAAAAACATTTTTTTATTTAAATAGACAAAACATCTCCCATGTTTGCTCTCTCTCTCTCTCTCTCTCTCTCTCTCTCTCTCTCTCTCTCTCTCTCTCTCTCTCTCTCTCTCTCTCTCTCTCTCTCTCTCTCTCTCTCTCTCTCTCTCTCTCTCTCTCTCTCTCTCTCTCTCTCTCTCCAGATGGCAACGCGTCTCACAGTCATAATGCTGCGATAATCCTCTTGCACATGGTGCCCTCTCCCACCTGCCCGCCCCTCTGCCCACCCTGGTAAACACTTCCTATTGTCTCTCTGTCTCCATCAATAAAGCACCACATTACCCCCAGAGCACCTCCACGCCACCACGCCACCACACTACCTAATAGACCCAGGCTCATGCCCAGGCCTATTGTGTCCACTGGCAATGTGCATAGGCTACATCTCAGGGTCCAAATACTACTGTGGCTCACTCGATGGACGGAAACGTGACTTACGATGTGCTGTACCTCAAACTGTCAATTACTATAACATCACTATGTTGTGTTGTCTGAATAGATGATTGGATTTGAGAATAACTTAAGTCCTTATTTAGTACTTAGGACTGTCTTGTAAATTCAGTTGACATTTCAACTGGCTGAATCTCTTGTTGTTGTTGTTTTGTTCATTTTCTAACAACTGAATTTGCAAACGAACCAAACACTTGCAAACGCCCCCAAAAAAGATTTTAAAAAAGAAGAAAAAGAAATAATTTTCAGGACTTTTTCCCCATTTATTTACGAGATGTCATGTATTCCCCTCACAGCCAATGTTGTTTATCTCTCCTCCCTGACTCCCATCCCTTGCACAAAATTTTGCAAGCTTAACGCAACAAGGACCCCAGAAAGTATTTTGTAAGCAAATATTTCGGAACAAATGATGCTCGGCATGTCATCTGTATATTTACGATGGCTCAAAGACATGGGTGTGTGGGTCTAATTAAAAATGTGAAAGGGTTAGCAGCCTGCTGCTTGGCTGTAAGCGCTGTGAGCCTCTTGTTGCCAGCTCTTGGCAGCTCTGCTGTCAGCTAGCCAGCTGTTTAGTCCTGTCCTGAGTTACTGCCAGAGACCGCCACACCGCACGGCATTGCGGGAGTGGGACGGTCTAAAAAGTACCTCTCACTTTGCTTTGTCATCCACTGTGTGTGTGTGTGTGTGTGTGTGTGTGTGTGTGTGTGTGTGTGTGTGTGTGTGTGTGTGTGTGTGTGTGTGTGTGTGTGTGTGTGTGTGTGTGTGTGTGTGTGTGTGTGTGTGTGTGTGGAATTTAAGATAGGTGAAAGAGCTACCTCTTACATTTTTTAACCTATTTGTTTGTACATGCTTTTGGAGATTAGTCTTTTGATGGATTGATTGATTGATTGATTGATTGGTCTGTGTTGTAGGCATTTTAAATTCATAGATTAAACCGGTGGTAATTTGTGGAATAGACACCAGCACAAATGCGGTTTTAACCAATCAGCATTCAGGATGACCCCACCTGTTGAGTAACTAAGCAATAAGGCCCAAGGGGGTGTGCTATATGACCAATATACCACTGCTAAGGGCTGTTCCTATGCACGACGCAACGCGGAGTGCCTGGACACAGCCCTTAGCCATGGTATATTGGAAATATACCACAAACCCTTGAGGTGCCTTATTGCTATTATAAACTGGTTACCAATGTGATTAGACCAGTAAAAATATGATATTTTTTGTCATACCCATAGTATACGGTCTGATATACCATGACTGTCAGCTAATCAGCATTCAGGGTCGAACCACCCAGTTTATAACTGATAATGTAGCCTAGTTGAGTAATACATTGTTCTGATAAAGTTCTAATAAACATTTTCAGTAAATACATTTCCATTTGAGAAAATTTAAAAATATTGTATTTTTCTCATTCTTTACTGAACTACAGTCAAATGTATCATCCATTCATTTTCACATCGAGGCCAAATTGAGTACTGTGGAGGTTGAAGAGCTTACCAGTATAGTACAATGTAGGCCTACAGAGCAGTTCAGAAATGTAATTATCCCTTGGACGGAACAAGATAGTAAGAAATGGCCTTGAATATCACAAACATACATTGATAACATAAACACTTGGCTCAAGTGGGATTTCTTACTTTTATGGCTCAACTTTAATTACTGAAGAGAAAGTAACAAAAAAACAGGACTTTTTTTGTACATCCACAAACGTCCAAGGTTATGGTAGCCATTGTCATATTTGTTCCTAAAATATCTCTACTCAGAAAGAATATTGAGCCGAACAGAACATCCAATCAGATGAACTGTGTAGTTTGTCATTGGTCTTCCTGCTATTGTCCTGCTGCTATCTTCTACTTCTTTATTATTAGGAGTCTCCAATAAAGAGTCCTTATACCTTTACAACACGGGTCCCCAATTACATTCATCCAACGGCCTATTGTTCCTTGAGAGGATGGTTGGGGATGGGGGGGGGGGGGGGGGATAACATAGGTATAAATCAGTTGTACACTGCGAATTGATCGAAAGAATGCCAAACAGAAACAAAAACAGAATCATTTCAAACCGTGATTACATTGGGGTACTATGGCATATGCCTCTCTATTTTGGGTTGGAAATACTTGGTTGCAGATTTCCTAAATTAAAATCACTTTGAGCTCACAGTCTTTTATGTCCAAGAATAAAAATTATTTAAAAAATATATATAATTTAAATTAAAACGTTTTTGCTCAGAAAACTAGGGGGGAGCAAATAAAATCAACCGTGGCCCAAATTTGTTCCGGGTCCCGCCTGTTGGGGAACCTTACTTTACTTTAAACCTCAGTCAAATACAGAACATATTCAAGTAGTTGTACCTCAAAATAGTGTTTCCTTTATTTGAAGAATGGTGGTATTTGAAGCTTTTTCAAATATTTCCAGGAAGCACGTATATACGCACACCTTCTTCCATAACAAATAGGCTTTTGATTCACAAAATATTTACTGTCAAACTGGGACTACAGGGCGTTTTAACGTGTTGAAGTGAATGTGTATTTGTGTGTTTCTCGGTTCTTCACTTCTTATCTTTTTTTTTTGTGATCAGGCAAGTGTTTCAATGATAGCTCAGTGCAGCGCCTGGTACTGGGTCAGTCCAAAAGTGAAGCAGCAGCATTGTATGGCTTCTACCATCTACTCTATCTAGCCAGAGGCTGCTAACTGCCTCTCCTCTGCTGTTCTTATTGATTATCTGCAGCACACATAAACCAGACCAGGGCAGCTAATCGCTCTCCTCTCCCACGTCTTCCCCTGCATTCATCCCAAATGGCACCCTATCCCTTAAATAAAACACTCCCTTTGACTAGGGCCAAATGGGCCCTGGTCAAAAGTAGTACACTATATAGTGAATAAGTTGTCGTTTGGGACAGAACCATGTTCTCTGTTAAAAGCCTCCACTCTCCTGGTACCTACCCAGATGCCCTTGCAGCACAGGGTGGTGTGGAGCGGGGTGGGCCGAGAATATGGGTTTTTAACCTTCTGCGGCCCATGTGATCGCTGCTTTGCTCCTCTCCGTGATCTGCTCGCTCTGCCTCTCACCCTGAGGACTATGTCAGACACAACACACACCTTGCCTGCCTCCACGGATCTACTCTGCCAGTGTGTAAGTGTGTGTTTGTGTATACTTCATTATTATTGTTCATATAGCTTGCGTTACTTCTCAGAAAGGACATCAAATGCGCTCCCATCCTGCGCCCAGACACCATCTTAGAGCACTCACTGTACTGCTTGAGTGTATCTGTTTTCAAGACTTAAAATATTATTTGAGTCTAAATTTTGCCTACAAAAAGAAGAAACTGACTGACTGCCCAAAACGAAAGCAACAAAAAAAATCCCCCCCTTTCTCCCCTCCTCATTTCTTATGATCTTGTTTCTCTTCAAGGAATGCATGTGTTTGTTCTCTTTGTTTTGCTCCGGAGACGGTCTCTCTTCTCTTTTCTCTCCCCTCTCCCTCTCTTTTTGTTTTTCCACTGTGAAGCTCGTGGGCCAAAAGCTCATAATCATTTCAAAGGTCCTTTAAATGTGTAATAAGTGTGCTGCATCGCGATAAACAACTGTCAGAAGGAGGACGTCAACATTTAAAGCTGACTCCCGGTGGGTGTGTTGCCGCGACGACGCCCCCCGTAACCAGGCACTCAGTGACCTCTGCATCTTTCCCTTGTCTCCTTCGCTCGACTTTCACACTCCTCTCCTGAATCTGTTGTTCCAGTTGGAATGTGTTGCCTCTGATGGCACTTTAGCTTTCAGTCCCTCCACTCCAGTCTGTTGAGGAGGTGTCTATTGGGGTGTACAGTGCCTTTGGAAAGTACTAATACCCCTTGACTTTTTCAACATTTTGTTACTTTACAGCCTATTTCTAAAACGGATTAAATAAAACATTTTCCACAACAACCTACACACAATTCCGCATAATGACAAAGCAAAAACAGGTTTTTAGAAATGTTTACACATTTAATACCAATAAAAAAACGAAATACCTTATTTACATAAGTATTTCCTATGAGACTTGAAATTGAGCTCAGGTGCATCCTGTTTCCATTGATCATCGTTGAGATGTTTCTACAACTTGACTGGATCCCACCTGTGGTAAATTCAATTGATTTGACATGATTTGGAAAGGCACACACCTGTTTATATATGATCCCACAGTTGACAGTGCATGTCAGAGCAAAAATCAAGCCATGCGATTGAAGGAATTGTCCGTAGAGCTCCGAGACACGATTGTGTCCAGGCACAGATCTGGGGAACGGCAGCAAACACATTCTGTAGCATTGAAGGTCCTGAAGAACACAGTGGCCACCATCATTCTTAAATGGAAGAAGTTTGGAACCAGCCACAAAGGTTCTTCCTAGAGCTGGCCGCCCGGCCAAACTGAGCAATCAAGGGAGAAGGGCCTTGGTCAGGGAGGTGACCAAGAACCCGATGGCCACTCTGACAGAGCTTTAGAGTTCCTCTGTGGAGATGGGAGAACCTTCCAGAACGGCTACCATCTCGACAGTGTTCCACCAATCAGGCCTTTATGGTAGATTGGTCAGACGAAAGACACTCTTCTGTAAAAGGCAAATGACAGCTCAATTGGAGTTTGCCAAAAGGCACCTCAGACACCTAAAACAAGATTATCTGGTCTGATGAAACCAAGATGGAACTCTTTGGCCTGAAAAGTTATGCACTGTTCAGTTTTTTTGTCTTATTTCTTGTCTGTTTCACAATAAAAAAATATTTAGCATCTTCAAATTGGTAGGCATGTTGTGTAAATCAAATGACACAAACCCATCAAAAATCAATTTTAATTCCAGGATGTAAGGCAACAAAATAGGAAAAATGCCAAGGGGGTGAATACTTTTGCAAAGCAACTGTAAACCTCTGAGATACTCAACCTACTCTATCTTTTCATGCAGTGCAATGTTGCTGAAACATCAATTAATTTAGACCTATTTCTAAGGTCAAATCCAGGTGAGAATACAATGCTTTGCTATCTGAGAAAAAATTTCCTCAGTGCACATCTTAAGTTTCCCTCCCACTCTGCTCCTTCACACTATTTTCGAAGGCCTCTCCGTTTATAGTATCATGTTCCCCTTTGCCCACTAGTGGCAATAATTAGCTCTGTAATCCAAACCAAAGACACTGCAAAGTTGACACATGAGATTGGCACCCTATTCCCTATGTTGCACGACTTTCGACCTGGGCCCAAAGGGCTCTGGTCAAATGTTGTGCACTATGTAATGAACAGGATGCTTTTTGGGAAACAGTCTTTGTTACAGTGTGCTTCCTATGTCAGACTTCATCTAAACGTTATGTTTAGCCTTAACCAAATTGTATCGAGCTGACACAGTATCTGTTTAGAGAAAATTGAGAATCTCACCCCTCGCACAGTTTCTCTCCATCAATCTTTTAGCATTTCCCTTTTGGCTATAATACTTTGTACTGACACAATTTATCCTCAAACCTCCCAAGTTGTAAGGGGTAAGAGCAGTGGACGAACGGGATCACAACAATGAAACAAGAATGAAAAGGAACACCGTTGCCTGTGTCCCAAATGGCAGCGCATTCTCTATTTAGTGTACTTCTTTTGACCAGGGCCCATAGGGCTTTGGTCAAAAGTAGTGAACTTTAGGGTAGGGTGCCATTTCGGACGCGAACAAGGTCTGTGTAGCACTCGATGGTATAGTCCTGTGTGTTGTTCTCTTTAGTGCAAATTCTTATTTTGGGGTTTAGAGCTACGGGGGCAGGCATTCTTTGTCCCTCGATCCTTATTCGTCCTTTATTCAGTGAACACAAAAGATAAAAGGATGTCTCAAACTAACTGAATATGAGTCCGTGTGCAGATCCATTTCTACTAGTGTCCGTAACGTCGGTGAGGTTCGTTATGTCGGTCTCACTTACATGAGCTTTGGTTTGGTTATACATTCCAGTGGTGAATGTCAGGGAACTTTCTTTACATCTGAGCATTTATTTTTAATCTATCCCCCCAACCCTTTATTTTTCTCCTCTGTTATGCAGCGATGTGTCGTGTCATATCAGAGAAGTGAGTGGAAGGCACCTCAGCTTGTCTTTAATCCCACCGTAAACAAGGAGAGAAGAAGACTAAGAGAAGGCCCGTCTAACGTTTGATTCATCAGTGGCATTCAAAGAGACGAAGGAAGCTGTGATGGTTCTAAACAAAAGCACCTGTCTCCTCATATCCCATCATCCCCAGGATAGGGCATCAGATAGGACCAGGAGGAGCATGTGAAGGGCAATCTTTGAGCGTTCTTCTGCTATTTCGTCTTTCTGTTATGCTATAAATCTGACTGTATTACTGCTCTTAACATCTCAGAAAGAGACAGGTCTCTAATGCCTCTGGTATAATGGAGTATGCTGATACCGAGCAGGGGATTCATTAGCTCAACACTACTGTAGATCTACCTAAATACTTTCCTTACTAGAACCATGTGGTCAAAGGGTTATTAAAACATCAAGGCCTACAAGGAATAATCCAAGCAAACCACTGTACTGTACGGTCTCTACGTCCTTAGTTGTTCAAGGCAGCCATGAACTTCAGTGGAACAGCAGTCAGAGTCGTGACGATGTTGTGGTCCTCTGTCCTCTGCAGGCCTTGGTGGTTTGAGGCTAGAGGATCTGTCTTCTGCAGGCCTTGGGGGGTTTGAGGCTAAAGGATATTTTCTCCCGAAACCCTATGCCTTGGTGGTTGGAGGCTGTCCATGTAAGGATGGATCTCTCCTCATCAGGCCTTGGAGGTTGGAGGCTGAACATGTAGGATCTTACTTAGAGCCAGTTTGCTACAGCAGGAAAATAATACTGCAGCAACAGGAAATGTGAATGATTATGTGTATTAAAATAAGAAAAGGGCCATTCAATTATAAAGTGGAAATTCTCATCAACCAAAGAGTGATCAAATTAAGATCCTACACCTGTAGGGTGGATCTCTCTGTCCTGTTGTTACACCGCAAGAGGACAGATGTTCTAGATCGTTCTATGGCTCCTCAGAGTTCTGGAATCTTCTGGCCGTTCTGAGAGGAAAAGTTTGTTTTTTCAATTGTACAGTAAGACAACATTCAGTACCAAGGCTGTGCACAGACCTTTTTTTGGGGGGGGGGGGGGGGGGGAGTGTTTGTCGCAACCGTGGTCACAGACTCCAATTATTACAAAAAGATGGGAAAGACGCACAATCTGATGAGTAAAGATTTTTGCTAAACTATTTTGAACTGGAATAAATGCTGAACTTATTAACGACAATCAACACAATTCCAGTCAAAATAGAAGATTGTAAGAAATACTGAACCATTACCAGAGGTGGGACCAAGTCATTGTTTTACAAGTCACAAGTAAGTCTCAAGTATTGGCACTCAAGTCCCAAGTCAAGTCCCAAGTCAAGACAGGCAAGTCCTAAACTTTGAGTTTTGAGTCCTAAACAAGTCATAATGTGCTCTTCACCAAATGTAATACCATTTCATATTTTTAACCAGAGTAATAGTTAGTATATTACATTTATGCAAATCATGAATGCTTTAAAATATATAAATATTTATTACTTTCCAAATAAACATATTTCCATGGAAATACATGGGTAGCCATGAGAATGACCGCCCCTATAGCGATCGACTACTGAGGATCGCAATGGGGCGCAACCTGGCCGATGTAGGCTTGTGTACAATTGCCCAACACACACACACACACACACACTCTGTGTGTGCTTACAGTAGGCTAACGTATGTCAATGGTTTTAGGAACAGCAGTAACATCAGGGAGGATTTAGGCTACCTACTGCCTAGCCAGTTGAAGCTCAATCTTGGGTGTAATGATCAGACTGACTGACTGTGTGGAGGCTCATTGACTTAATGTTACATTAGCCTACATGCTACACAAGCAAAATGATATATAGCTGTCGGCTATATTAGCCACGACTTACCGTTCTTTATGCAGCTTCAAATGTCGAACAGAGTTGGAAGTTGTTGCGCCTCTGTCTGTCATTTTCTTCCTGCATGTTTTGCAAGTTGCAATCTGTTTTTTGTTGACTACAGTGTAGTCTTTATGTCCGAAAATAATCATTTGGGGTATCATCTTTCCAAGGGCTCCGACTGAATTCACCCACATACCTCTGCATTGCCACGCGCAACTTTTTCTTAGCTGGCACAATTTGATTGGCTGCTGTCCAATTCAAACTGCAATCAGTTAAATGAAGAGTTGATGCGCTGCACACTTTTTTTAATAGCATCATTTTAAATATTTGGGCTTGGGGAGGGTATCAAGTCAGTTTGAGTCAATGGGCTCAAGTCCAAGTTAAGTCACTAGTCATTGGTGTTAAAGTCAAAGTCGAGTTGCAAGTCATCATATTAAGTAAAGTGACTCGAGTTCAAGTAAAGTGACTCGAGTCCACACCTCTGACCATTACTATATTCAACCCAACTCCATTTGTTTCCACTATTATGCATCCCAGTGGTTTGTGAACCTTTGACCCGAGACAACCAAAAAAAGAGTGATACAAAACGTGCGACCTCCCACGCATATGCAAATGTGGCCTGTTATTACAGCCATAAACGGCACTGCATTTTCAAAACACTAGATCGGAAACAGAAATGAAGTGTGTACGCCTGAATTTGGAGCTGGGAAGTCTTCATGGTAGCAGCCAATATCAACTAGGTACAGATAATGTCACTTCTCTGGAGTCCAGAGCAAAATCACACAACCTACTCGCAGCGAAGGTTGAAGGATCAAACGGAAAGCATGTTCTGTCTGCACCCCGTCATCCCTTTGGAGGACAGCCTGCTTGCAG
Source organism: Oncorhynchus clarkii lewisi (assembly GCF_045791955.1). Lineage (NCBI taxonomy): Eukaryota > Metazoa > Chordata > Actinopteri > Salmoniformes > Salmonidae > Oncorhynchus > Oncorhynchus clarkii. The sequence goes on from NC_092165.1 coordinate 30,386,921, forward strand.
AGTGCTTGTTGCCAGCCAGGTAGCCATATTCTTCCCCACAAATATCGTAATAAATTTGACAGACTGTTACATCTTCATCCCATAATATTGAAGGCAGTGCGATGTTACAGCTGCTTATCTTCACAGCCTCTAGGACCCAAAACTATGCCTATCTGAAATATGAAAATGATGAATCAAATAGCCATTTAGCCTATTGTTCTGGCGAAGATGAGTTCGTAGTAGATTGCTGAACTGTATTTTCTACGCATGATAAACCAAGGCCGACTCTGTTTTTGGCAGGCAAAACTGGAGGAAATGAAACAAGTTCTTTATGGTCACTGATCTGGATACGCGTTCCCGCCTTTCTGCGCCAATACTGATGACTGGTCGTTGGTCAACAGTCAAGACGTACAACTTTTTGGACCTGAACCATAGATGAGAATTTAACGATGACTTGCGGGCAGCGGGTTCAGAACAACAAAGACAGAAAAAAGACAACTGAAAACTGCACTTTGGAGACTGAAAGGGCAAAGGGGCATGTGCTCTTCACAGGTAAAGCCCTACCTGTGCAGGTGCTTGTTTGGTACAGTACAGCACAAAACAGGCTCAACATTTTAATAGTGCTGTGTACGTTTTCTCCGGGTTTGTGCCTTAAGTGTGTGGTGTGTATGCCCATGCACGAGCACGTGTGTGTGTGTGTGTGTGTGTGTGTGTGTGTGTGTGTGTGTGTGTGTGTGTGTGTGTGTGTGTGTGTGTGTGTGTGTGTGTGTGTGTGTGTGTGTGTGTCCCTCTGTGTGTGTGTTTGTGTGGTGAGCAAAAGTATGCAAAGATACAGTATCTCCCTCTACTCTGATTGTGGGCTCCCAGTGACTCTCTCTCTTTCTCTCTCTCTCTCTCTCTCTCTTTCTCTCTCTCTCAGGCCTGAACTTCAGAAAGATTCCACAGAAAGGTTTTAATTACGCCGTGCCTTGACTTGGCATACAGTGTGGAGCTCCTTATTGAAGCCAATAAATCTCCAGCGATGACATCGCCACACCCCATGGCTCACAGATACATACACACACACACACACATGCACACACACACACACACGTACCCGTCCGGACCTCCCAGGGGGGGCAGGATCAGCCAAGCTCGATCCCTCAGTCTCTCTCATGCATACACTCCCTTTCACACAGACACACACACACTCTCTCTCGCTCTCTTTTTCTTTCTTTCTCTCTCTCTCTCTCTCTCTCTCTCTCTGCCCCCCAACTCTCTCTCTCGCTTTCTCTCTCTCTCTCTCTCTCTCTCTCTCTCTCGCTTTCTCTCTCTCCCTTATCGCTCTTTCTTTCTCTAACACACACTCTTTCTCTTTCCCACACAATCTTTCATATAAACATGATGGCTGTCTGTCTTCCTTTCGCTATCTTTAACACTCCCTCTCTCTCTCTCTCTCTCACACACACACACACGCGCACGCACACACACACACACACACACACACACACACACACACACACACACACACACACACACACACACACACACACACACACAGCTCAGATCAGCAGATAGTCCCCTTTAGGTGAGAGGCTCCATAAATCTTAATCTCTGTCGTGGGTCTGGAGGCAGCCAGCCTGAAGACAGGCCCACTCCTCTCCTCCTCTCCTCTCCTCTCTGACTGGGGGTGGACTACCACTCTACTCAAACCTTGACATATCACACTGCGCCTATTCTATTCATGTGTGCGTGTGCGCGTGTGCGCGTGTGTGGGTGTGTGTTTACCTTTGTCAATTTAATCACCATATCAATTCCAACTGTTCGTTTTTGGATGACATGTGATTAGTTACTTGAGAAGCAGGTTTCACCAAGGGGCATAGCACACAACACATCATAGCAATCATAGATAGGCCAGACTTAATACTGAATTGGTTTAGTAATATTCTTGTGAATACTGCATGGTCCAGGCATGGGGCAAAGTGCCTTTTGGATACACATTTTCATTGCTACTTTAGCTGCAGGTGTAACCGCGCTGAATGACAATAAAAATTCACTGTGCATACTAACGATGTCCCTTTTGGCACGCCGTCTTGGAAGAGCTATTTCTTCCCTTGCTTGCCTCCCTCCTCTCTCACTATTCCTCTCTCTCCCTCTTCTCCAGAAGAAGTTAAAGCTTAATTTGCTGCTCTAACCTAGTGCCCATTACCATACTTATGAACTTTCACACCATCTTAATTCTCCAAATTAAACACCTGGTTTTGGTCCCCGCGCCTCCCGTCAGCAGAGGTGTTTCTGAGCAGGTGAGAGCAGCCACCGGAGTGATGATTATCAGAAGTGGATCGCCTCTCCTTTCTCTCTCTCTCTCTCTCTCTCTCTCTCTCTCTCTCTCTCTCTCTCTCTCTCACTTTTTCCTCTATCCTCACTTTTTTCTCCTCTTTTCTCCTCTCTTCTCTCTCTTTCTTCCCTCACTCTCTCTCTCCACAAGATATCACCCCACACTATCAGCCAAGCATTCGCACCCACCCTGGCCCCACTCACCCCGACCCCATCCGTACCCGTGCCAGTCGACCCACCTACTGGTCCAAGCTCTGACGCCACGCGTTCAAAGTAGCGGGCACAGCAGTGTTATAACTTTCTCACCTATTGTACCTGTGTGTGTGTGTGTGTGTGTGTGTGGGGGGGGGGGGGGGGGGCGGTCTTTTTTTTCTCTTTCCAAGGTGAGAAAATGATCGGTCTTGTCTCCTGTCCCCTCTGGTGCTACTTTACAGCATATTAAGAGGATGTTAATTAAATAAAGGTCAGCGTGAGTACCGGAGACGCCACCAGAGATGACAACAAACCGCGACTTCACGGGAAAACCGCTACCGCCGCTGTCGCGGATCAAAAAATCTGCCGCCAACAACTCTGGAAGCAGTAATTAAACATTTCAGTCAAGCGATAACAAGCGTGAGGTGAAGTTTCCGTAGTGTGATGGTGGCAGCGTGTCACCCTTGGTTGATTCTGACACGTATTGTGATTTATGTGTATAATGAAGTCATAGGCGCTGACTATAGAGACAGAATTCCTGGGTCGTGAGGGGCTTTTCAGGACCTCATTGTCCCACAACGTGTGGTCCACCCTACACAGTTGCTGCTCTCTTACCTGGCCTCTCAAGTATTTATCAGTTTCTATCTGAGGTGTACTGTATGTACACTGCAATTACAGTTGATTCCCTGCTAAAGCAATGACATCACTGAACACTTGTAATAATTTCAGCAGATACAACAGTGCTAATGTGTTGTGTGTGGAAGGTGTTGGTTCAGATGAGGTTGTATGAAAGCACGGACAACATCTGTGTTTGTATCTGGTTGTGTCTCTCCTAAAAGGGAAGATAGTAAGCTAAACACAGACACACACACAGCACATGGAAAGCAAAGAAACTTCTGCAAAGTCATCCACCAAACCATATAACCTCTGAACACAGTTTGACAATAGACCGATCTTTGATATTATGTTGTTCTAGTGTGTGCAATATGTCAGTTTTAAGATGACTCTCTTGGTGCTTTTACTGCATAATCACGACTCTCCCGTACTCCGTAAAGAAAAGAAACGCGTGTATATTTTGCTATTGTACAGTATAGTTGATATCCTACTAAATCATCTCAACACTGCCTCTAAAAGAGGACAAGATGTCCGTAAAAGCAGAGATGCGTGTGACAGAAGGAAGACAGATTCTGTCCATATGTAAACCAGAGGGCTGTGCTTCACCTGAGAGCAGGGTGGCAGGCAGGCAGCTCATAATGCAGTGTGTGCCTGAACGAAGGCAAACCTCATAAAGCCACGGTGTTGGGAAGACAAGGTACATTGCCGAGGGCTTAATAGCAGGCAGGGGAGCCAGCAAACCCCGAAATAAAAAGATGCTCAAATGTATGAAAAGAATCACCTGCCCAGCCTGATTATGACTCTAAAGAGAGGAAGGGAGAGATGGAGAAAGAGAGAGATGGAGATAGAGTGAGTGAGAGTATGAGAGCGAGAGAGAGACAGAGACAGAGACAGAGGAAGAAGTAGAGAGAGAGAGAGAGGCAGAGGAAGAAGTAGACAGCGAGAGAGAGAGAGAGAGAGAGAGAGAGAGAGAGAGAGAGAGAGAGAGAGAGGGAGGGAGGGAAAGGGAGGCAGAGGAAGAGGTAGACATCGTTAGAGAGAGAGAAAGACAGAGAGAGAGAGAGAGAGAGAGAGAGAGAGAGAGAGAGAGAGGGAGGGAGGGAAAGGGAGGGAAAGGGAGGCAGAGGAAGAGGTAGACAACGTTAGAGAGAGAGAAAGACAGAGAGAGAGTGAGAGAGAGAGAGAGAGAGAGAGAGAGAGAGAGAGAGAGAGAGAGAGAGAGAGAGGGAAAGGGTGGCAGAGGAAGAGGTAGACAGCGTTAGAGAGAGAGAAAGACAGAGAGAGAGAGAGAGAGAGAAAGGGAGAGAGAGAGAGAAAGGGAAAGGGAGGTAGCCATTTCAGCCAGGATCAGAGACGATAATGAAACCGTTATTTCCCATGTGCTTGGCATTGCACGGGGTTCAAGAAAATATGTGCCCATGTAATGTATGTATGCATTTCACTGTAATCACGGATACAGTAGGCATTCCAAGTGTTATACCCAGATAATCACAGGGTGATAAGGGTACAATAACGGTGAGCCTGACCTCTCGTCGTTCTAAAGCGATTAGATATGTTGTGTTGTTGATCAGAGCATTAGGGATGAACTGTGTTTGTCAGGTGGCCCTCTGTCGTGTTTAACTACCTCTATTACTGGCTCAGCCTCTCTATCCCTCTCTCTCTGTTCCCTCTCTCCCTCTCTCCAATCCCCCCCCCCCCCCCCCATCTCTCTCTTCGCTAGCATCAATCTGATCCTGGCGTAGGAATGTGCCGTTTGGCAAGCGTCTGTCTATAAATAAAGAGGAGTCTGCACAAAATAATGTGTTAATTACTAATTACATAGAGAGAGAAAGGCCCAGACCATTCACACACACATGCAAACACACACGTACACATGCACACACTTGCAGGATTGCACTCAAGCCCACCCACACACACACACACACACACACACGCACACACACACACACACGCACACACTCTCTCACACACACATGCTCTCTCTCACACACACACATAATCACACACATGCTAGAAGGGAACAGTGAGTGTGTGTTGCACACGGCTCAGCTCTGAGCCTCATTATTAGGGCTGCTCAGACAAATAAGAGAAATCAAACACAGTAATCAGACGAACCATTAAAAGTCCCTCTCCGGTCGTTGTGGAAATCCCTCTTATGATGAGATGCCAGCGGGTTAAGAAGTTGCCCCAGAAGATAAGTTAGAGAGAAGTACAGCCCACCCTCTCTCACAGCACTCACACACACACACACTCACACACACACACACTCACACACACAAATACACACGCACACAGGAAACTGTCCTAATTGTTCTAACTCTTACGGGCTCATTTGCACAGTATAACCTGTCAGACAAATATTTACAATTTTCCTCATCTCCTTCATAAAATCCCTCCAGTCACCTTCGATTCACCTATATTCCGCTATTCTCAGATGTTTGAAGAATGCAGATATTCTGAATACAATAAATAATTGAACTTTCTCCAATGCAGACTGTTGATGTGGGTGGAAATCTGTGTCACATAAAAAGAAAGGTCCCTCCCTCCTCTCACTTCTCCACCTGCCATTCTAACTCAGCCATAAAAACCGCACAACGGCTATTTCTATGTCTTTCTCGCTCTCTCTCTTTTTTTTTCTCCATTCAAAAGAAGAATGTTTTCATAATATGAAATAATAATGCATTGTTTTCACCCGGTAATGGGGAGGAAGAAGTGGAGAAGAGGAGGAATGGGGGATTAAACTTTAAAGAGGTGGTGACGGCGAGCTGAAATTTAGGGTGTCTATTAAAACTCATCTTTAAAGAAAGAAAGGGTGAAAAAAAAAGGGGTGGAATGAAATAATGGATTTGCGCACAGGGCTTGCTTTGCAGGCTGGCTGGCTGGCATTCTGGCTGCTGCCTGAGCGGCAAACTTTGCGGGCTCATCATTAAAGCTGGCATGTGCAGCTTCTCTGGGAGGCCCTGAGAGTAATGCGAACTTCTGCAGCTGTCCCGGCTGCCTGTCTCCTGAGCCCTCTCTCACTGATGTTAAAAGAAATCTTTATTGTCAGTCACATATCCTATTCACTTTGTTCACCTGCACTGACAATCCTAGGCTGGGAGAGAGATAGACCGTGTGTGTGTAGGTGTGGAGGAGTATAGGGGGCTGTGTGGGTGCGCGTGTGTGCGCGAGAGGGTGTAAGGGAGGGGTGTGTGTGTTGCAAGTGTGTGTGTGTGTGTGTGTGTGTGTGTGTGTGTGTGTGTGTGTGTGTGTGTGTGTGTGCGGGCACTCGTGCATGTGTGTGTTACTACCTACAGTAGCCTACTTCTTCTTCAACATTGGCATCCGTGAGTTTCTAAACGCTCCCTCATTAGTTGAAATCTGTTTGAAATCTCCAAGTGAGAGGCTGATAACGAAGTGGTGGAGCCCCCCTTTACCGCTTGACAGCTGAGGGGGAGGAGGGCCGTTCGATTTGTGGATGAGGGAGGGAAGGGGGGCGAGGTAGGGTGGGGTGGAGAATTCGAGTTGAAGTGAGGCTGGGGGTAAGTGGTGGAAGGGGGCAAGTCAGAAAAGGAGGAGGAGGAAGAGGAGGAGGTCGGTGGACTTGTGCATTCCACCGAGGAGCGCAGTCACAGTGTTCAGTGTCACCAGGCTGCTCACAGTGTGAACCTTGCCTCTCCACTGCCCAACTCCTCTCTTCATCTGGCTCCCCACCCCTCTACTCTCCTCCTTTCCCCTCCCCTCGTCTCCCTTCCCATTCTTTTCTCCCATCTTGTCCTCTCCTCTATGGAGCAAGAGATGACAGTGGTAATGTATTTTTAATCCACCCGGCCCCTGAGTTTACCACTACTGTTCATTATAGCTGATTGGGCCTTTAATGGGGTGGATGATTTGAGGGCCGGGCCTGGATCGCCTGAACAAAGTGGCAGGGTGTCTGATCTTCTGGATGTAATAGGGTAGAGAAGAGAGGACAGTCTCAATCTCACGCCTTTGAAGTGATCTGTGTGGTGGAGTGGAGTGGAGTGGAGTGAATCTGACGGTGTACTGTATAAGGTGTACTCAAGACTTGGGAATATCATGTATTTGATTAAATGCATGCGTACTCACAATATTTACTGTACAGTTGTGGTCATTTGTGAAACAAATATATTGTTTAGTCGTGAAACGCACCAATACAATGTACATATTCGTGTCATAATATTTTATTATTTCATGGTCAAATACACTATGCAATCAATGGAAGTGTGTTGACAAACTCCTCAGTAAAATTCCACTGCTGTAGGTAAGTACAGCAGGAAAATCTGGCTATCCAAATCCCTTTGGATGCATGGCAAGATGGTGAGGTGACAAGTCAGAACGCCTGTCTACACCCCCCCCCTCCCCCCCCCCCTCCCCCACACACACACACACACACACACACACACACACACACACATACACACACACACACACACACACACACAGATAGCACTGCTCATGTGACCCGGGCGCCATGGCGGTAATCACAGTGATAGAGGCTGATTTAGACTGCTAATCACACCTCACATATTGGAAGTTAAGTTTAGCATCTTCTTCCTTATCTCACTCGGTTTTTTTCCCCCCTCTCTCTGTCTCTCTTTTTCCAGGGGGAAAGATAAGAGTTTATGGACTGATTATCTCCCCAAATAAACAAATATGGACAGCCATGTCTATCAAACCATGACAAAACCTCTGACAGGTTATTTATTTATTTAAGATACTGACTACTTTCTACTTTGGGAAAATAAGGTCTTTGTCACTACCAGGATAGTTCACTTCATTCCGTTGTAAAACTTTGGACTGTAGGTTCAGACTGTATTCCACTACAAACCCTGTTTATGGGCACTTATAGTGAGTGTAAAGCATTATATACTTCATGAAGAGTGTGACCCACAATTCTTTACCAGTAGGCTGAACGTGTGTATTGGGCAAAGTCATTATATTGTGTTTTCCCCTCATCATCTCCTCTCATTAATTCTGAAACAAAGCAAGGTGGAAAAAGTCACATTCAGATTGTTTTGTAAAGCAGTCAAAGGTTTCCTCTTTTCCCTTGGGATTTGGATACCAGAGGAAAAGCCATTTCAAAATCAATTCAAATCCAGATAAACAGTTGGCCCAACGTCATCCGACGTAAATCATTTGCGATTCCAGGGTGATATTGGAGCAGTGTGAGATGAAAAGTTCAAACTATATTTGAATTCAAATCAAACGAATTATCTCTTTCTCTGTTATTTCACTTCGTCACATACGTTTGAACCTACTTTGTCTAAGACGTTGAAAACCCTGCTGTGTTTCTGAGTTCAGATACAAGTGTTTTCTTGGAGAGATGCAATCATGTATCTGAAGAAAGGAGTGTCATTGTAGGGCATTGTGTGCGTTTCAGTCAAATCCTACATTACTCTCCAGAAACATAGGTGGCCTATCAGCTTGTGTCACTAGAAAAAGCCAAACGCTCCCTCCCTGTCCCTTACTTATCAGCCACAGACAGAGGCAGCTTGACTTGCTTTCTGCAGCGGTACACGGTTAGAGAAACCTGACCCTCTGTCTACATCCCAAATGATACCCTATTCTCTAGCCTGTATAGTGCACTGCTATTGACCAGGGCTCATATGAGTCTGGTCACGACCCACTTGGCACAGACGTCAAATCAACGTCTATTCCACGTTGGTTCAATGTGATTTCATTGAAATGACTTGGAAACAACGTTGATTCCACCAGTGTGTGCCCAGTGGGGAGTAGTGCACTATCTAGGGAACAAGGTGCCATTTGGGACGCCAACCTCTATTTATTCTCCTTCAATGTTGACCTGTCGCTGGGCTAGCAGGCAAATTTATTTTCTTCAATAACCAAGAGACAGAACATTACTTAATTCAAATAGGAATGAACGCAGGTCTGCATGACACAATTGGTTGGATTTAAATGGCCTAGCTGTCGATCTGAGGGCAATAGAGATGCAAAGGGAGGAGGGGAAATATTTTGATTTCCTTTTGAAGAACAGACTGTGAGCCGTATGCGTAGGGTGTGTCAAATCAAATCAAAATCAAATCAAATCACATTTTATTTGTCACATGAGTCGAATACAACAGGTTTAGACCTTACAGTGAAATACTTACTTACAAGCCCTGAACCAACAATGCGGTTTTAAGAAAAATACCCCCCAAAAATAGAAGTACAAGTAACAAATAATTAAAGAGCAGCAGTAAAATTACAATAGTGAGGCCATATACAGGGGGTACTGCTACAGAGTCAATGTGCGGGGGGCACCAGTTAATTGAGGTAATATGTACATGTAGGTAGAGTTATTAAAGTGACTATGCATAGATGATAACATATAGTAATAAAGGGTGCGTCAGTGCAAATAGTCTGGGTATCCATTTGATTAGATGTTCAGGAGTCTTATGGCTTGGGGATAGAAGCTGTTTAGAAGCCTCTTGGACCTAGAATTGGCACTCCAGTACGGCTTGCCGTGCGGTAGCAGAGAGAACAGTCTACGACTAGGGTGGCTGGAGTCGTTGTCAATTTTTAGGGCCTTCCTCTGACACCGCCTAGTATAGAGGTCGTAGATGGCAGGAAGCTTGACCCCAGTGATGCACTGGGCCGTATGCACTACCCTCTGTAGCGCCTTGGAGGTCGAGCAGTTGCCATACCAGGCAGTGATGCAACCCATCAGGATGCTTTCAATGTTGCAGCTGTAGAACCTCTAGAGGATCTGAGGACCCATGCCAAATCTTTTCAGTCTCCCGAGGAGGAATAGGTTTTGTCGTGCCCTTTTCACAACTGTCTTGGTGTGCTTGGACCATGTTCGTTTGTTGATGATGTGGACACCATGGACGCCCAACCTGCTCCACTACAACCCCATCGATGAGAATGGGCTCGTGCTCGGTCCTCCTTTTCCTGTAGTTGTCACGCCTGCTTCCACTCTTCCTCGATCCCCAGCATTACGCACTCAAGCCACCATCAGTACGCACACCTGCTTTCCCCCCGTCATGGGCATCAGCGATCATTGGACTCACATGGACTCAATTACTTGTGTCATTACCTTCCCTATATCTGTCTGTTCCCAAGCTCTGTTCCCTGGCTTTGGGATTAATTGTCTCATGTCCGTGTTACCTGTGTTACGACGCTGTTCCTGTCTTGTTTCCTTGTCTGTTCCCGAATAAATGTCTGACTCCCGGTACCTGCTTCTTCTGTCCGAGGTCAGCCCTTACAGTAGTCCACAATCATCTCCTTTGCCTTGATCATGTTGAGGGGGAGGTTATTGTCCTTGTACCACATGGTCAGGTCTCTGACCTCCTGCCTATAGGCTGTTTCGTCATTGTCGGTGATCAGGCCTGTTGTGTCATCGGCAAACTTAATGATGGTGTTGGAGTTGTGCTTGGTCATGCAGTCATGAGTGAACCGGGAGTACAGGAGGGGACTGAGCACGCACCCCTGAGGGGCCCCGGTGTTTAGGATTAGCGTGGTGGATGTGTTGTTACCTACCCTTACCACCTGGGTGTGCCCCGTCAGGAAGTCCAGGATCCAGTTGCAGAGGGAGGTGTTTACTCCCAGGGTCCTTAGCTTAGTGATGAGCTTTGAGGGCACTATGGTGTTGAACGCTGAGCTGTAGTCAATGAATAGCATTCTCACATAGTATTCCTTTTGTCCAGGTGTGAAATTGGAGTGGGTCTAGGGTTTCTGGGATAATGGTGTTGATGTGAGTGCTACGGGTCGGTAGTCATTTAGGCAGGTTACCTTAGTGGTTTTGGGCACAGGGACTATGGAGGTCTGCTTGAAACATGTTGGTATTACATACGCAGACAGGTAGAGGTTGAAAATGGCAGTGAAGACACCAGTTTGTTTGTCAGCACATGCTCGGGGTACACATCCTGGTAATCCGTCTGGCCCTGCGGCTTTGTGAATGTTGACCTGTTTAAAGGTCTTACTCACATTGGCTGCAGAGAGAGTGATCACACAGTCGTCCGGAACAGCTGATGCACTCATGCATGTTTCAGCAATACTCAAAGTGAGCATAGAAGTAATTTAGCTCATCTGGTAGGCTCGTGTCACTGGGCAGCTCTCGGCTGTGCTTCCCTTTGTATTCTGTAATAGTTTGCTAACCCTGCCACATCCAACGAGCGTCGGAGCCGGTGTAGTACGATTCGATCTTAGTCCTGTATTGATGTTTTGCCTGTTTGATGGTTCATCGGAGTGCATTATAACTTCCGGGTTAGAGTCCCGCTCCTTGAAAGCGACAGCTCTGCCCTTTATCTCAGTGCGGATGTGGCCTGTAAGCCATGACTTCTGGTTGGGGTATGTACAGTCACTGTTGGGACAATGTCATCGATGCACTTATTGATGAAGCCAGTGACTGATGTGGTGTACTTCTCAATGCCATCAGAAGAATCCCAGGAACTTATTCCAGTTTGTGCTAGCAAAACAGTCCTGTAGCTTAGCATCTGTTTCATCTCACTGGTGCTTTACTTTTTGTTTGTAAGCAGGAATCAGGAGGAAAGAATTGTGGTCAGATTTGCCAGGGAGAGCTTTGCACGTATCTCAGAGTTTTTTTCCCTCTGTTTGCACATTTAACATGCTGGTTGAAATGAGGTAAAATGGATTTAAGTTTCCCTGCATTAAAGTCCCGGGCCACTAGGAGTGCCACCTCTGGATGAGCGTTTTCCTGTTTGCTTATGGCCATATTCAGCTCATTGAGTGCGGTATTAGTGCCAGCAACGGTTTGTGGTGGTAAATAGACAGCTACTAAGAATATAGATGAAAAGTCTCTAGGTAGATAGTGTGGTATACAGCTTATCAAGAGATACTCTACCTGAGGCGAGCAAAACTTGGAGACTTCCTTAGAAATCGTGGACCAACTGTTGTTTACAAATATACATAGACCGCCACCCCTTATCTTACCAGAGGCTGCTTTTCTGTCCTGCCGGTACAGTGTATAACCCGCCAGCTGTATGTTAATCATGTCGTTGTGCAGCCATGACTCTGTGAAACATAAGATATTACAGTTTTTGATGTCCCGTTGGTAGGATATACATGCTTTTTGTTTGTCCATTTTATTATCCAGTGATTGTGCGTCGGCAAATAGTACAGGCAAAGGCGGATGAGCCACTCATCGTCTGATCCTCACAAGGCACCCCGATCTCCTTCCGCGAAACCTCCATCTCTTGTTCGAGTGCCTGGAGCAAATCCCTATCGTCCGACTAATTAAAGAAAAACTATTCATCCAATTCGAGGTGAGTAATCGTGTTCTGATGTCCAGAAGCTCTTTTAGTTCGTAAGAGACGGCAGCAGCAACATTATGTACAAAATAAATGACAAACAATGCAAAGAAAACAAACAAAATAGCATGGTTGGTTAAGAGCCTATAAAATGGCAGCCATCCCCTCCGGCTCCATTATAATATGTATGTAATGTACAGAGTAAGACTGGAACATGTGGTGGTTACCTACCTGGGTGGGGTGATGGGCTCTGTGATTTCTCTGTGAGGAACATCTGCATTGAGTGACTGTTGAGAACAGCCCCTGTCAGAGTGGAATAATACCCACTCTAAAGGTAGCCTGATGTGCGCCAGTACTAGCTGCTAGTAGTTCTCCACAGAGATTCAGCTATCAAGATGAAATGTTTTTAAAGCCTCCAAAGTGAGATTCAACATTGTGACAAGCTGGGGCGATTCCATAAACTTCGATTCGTGTTTGCTTTGTTTGAGACATCTGGTGAAAGAAGAGTGGAAACGCTGTGAGGAGAAGAAGGAGCTGACAAGTACATTGACAATAATTGTTTCATTCTACTGTTGTCAAAACGGTTTCATAATTCTTCTTGTTGGCTCAAGATTTCAAAGACATTCAAGACATTGTAAGTAGTTGTAAAGTACTGTAGGTAAAAAGTGTTAAGTAGCGGAATGTTTTAATTTAGCAAAAATGTTTACTGTTGAGATTTGAACGATGCTAGACGTTTGTGTTATACACCCACCCACACATTTGTCCATCCTTCTGTCCTTCCATCCTATCATCCATCTATCCACACTGAGTATACCAAACATTAGGAACAACTTCCTAATATTGAGTTGCACCCCCCCCCCCCCCCCCCACATACATAATGTTACAGTTTGCAATGTAAAAGTTTGAAAAAAGAGACCACAGTTCATTTGTGTTTGCCTCTTAAATTGTCCTGCCCCCTAAAAAAAACGTAGCCTAATGTGAAAACGTTGATTTTCCGCCCGCACCTGATATTCTAAGAATTGATTCGGGTTGGGTCAACATTGTAGCCTGGAAACCATCTCGTGGCAGTTGCTGTGGTGCGAGAGAAGCCTGCCTTTATCTCTCACAGAACCAGAATGAGATTCACTTTCTTGGATTTCTTTCCCTGTCTTTGCTCTGATAGACATGAGGCTGCAACTACCATCTCTCCAGCGCTGTACATCGTTTATTTCCTTATAGAATCATAGTCATCATGAGGAAGGGTCCTGGTGGTGCTGCAGCACCTCTGATACATGTAAATACATTTGCCAAAGTTATAAAATGACGGCCGTCTGTTCAGAAATAAATGAAATAATTCACAATACTACACCAGGAGTATCATTTAGCCGCAGAGGAAGACATTATTATTATTATTGTTTTAAATAGCCTAGCTGTGGATTGTATGTAGCCCAATCACAAGGCATTGCCTACAGTTGGGAACGCTTGACAAGTCTTTCAGTGAACTGCCAAAACAGGCTTATTTTTTTGAATGAGTAGGACTGTCCACACTTTTGACTGGTATTTTTTATTATTACTATTTAAGTCTAGTCAATGTGTCCATACTTTGTTTTGTTCTAGAGAACAGGAAATAGTAATAACTTCTGATTTTTTTGTACCTAGACAGTGAAGCCTTTGTGAAGTGAATGTTGGTTTGAACGTTTCCGTTCCCACTGGCAAAGCAGCAGCATTTTATTGGGAAGACACATCTTTTTCTCTAAATGCATCTCCAGTCCTGTCTATGGCATTAGCCTGAGGTAATATCAGCTATTACAATCATATTCTTAGCCCAGATTATTCTCTTACATATGTTAATTTACAGTCGAGAAATACACAGCCTCGTCTCAAAGACTACACGTAACATAGTAAGCGAAAAAATCCGGGTCACTCAAATGAGTTACATACTATAAACACTGAGTATTCAAAACATGCTCTTTCCATGACATAGACTGACCAGCTGATTCCAGGTGGAAGCTATGATCCCTTATTGCTGTCACTTCTTAAATTCAATTCAATAAGTACAGATGAATGGGGAGGAAACAGGTGACAGAAATACTTTTTGTCTTGCCCATTCATTGTCTCAAGGCTTAAAACTGCCTACTACCAATGGGGTATGGTAGGAGCCGGGAACAAAAAGGGACCGCGAGAGTGGGTTGACCTGGGGAGATCTGAGGTACCGGAAAATCACTGTTATAATAAAGCATTGATTATATATCGTCCCATTTGCTTAGTGGTCTAGACTAGAGCAGAAGAGTAGAGGCGCTTGCATACTTTTTTGATGGAGCCTAGGGTCCGGGATAAATGGGGCCTTTTATAAACGCATTTCATACAATTCTGTCATTTAGCAGAATATTTTTTAATACTGCACAAATGATTGAAATGTCAGGCTACTATGACACTGACAAACTGAGAATGTGAGATCATTAAAAATGACCTTGTCTTGAATCCATCAATAGCCTAGGCTTAGCTGTGTGGAGGAGACACAATAGGAGGAGGAAATTATAGTCCTAAAAAAAGCTTTTCAGACTCACCCGATGACGCACAGCTCACTCACAGGCAATGGCCGATGCCTCCGTGCCAAAAGCCTATTACTCTTGTTTAAGTTTGATAAAAACAATGCTGCTTGCTTAATAGGTCTATTTGGAAGTTGATCAAATATTTTCTTAGCGTACAAATTAGTATTTTTGATTCAGCAGGAGCCATTTGCTTTCCAATCTGTGCTATGCCACAATTGTATTTTAAATAAAAATCAGTGGTCAGCATATATGGGAACTCTTTCAAGACTGTTGGAAAAGCATTCCAGGTGAAGCTGGTTGAGAGAATTCCAAGAGTGTGCAACGCTGTCATCGAGGCAAAGGGTGGCTGCTTTGAAGAATCTCAAATATAAAATACATTTTGATTTGTTTAACACCTTTTTGGGTTACTACATGATTTCACGCGTGTTATTTAATAGTTTTGATGTCTTCACTATTATTCCACGATGTAGCACATAGTAAAAATAAAGAAAAACCCCTGAGTAGGTGTGTCCAAACTTTTGACTGCTACTGTATATTCTCTTAGTGGGCACAGAAGTGGCTAGTGAACACAACCCCATAACCATCTTTCTGGGAAAGGAAGAAAGTAACAGAGAAATAGGAAGAGGAAAAGGAGAGGAGGAAAAACGTATTGAGCATAGGGCTGTCACTGATAATGCATCACACTTCAGTTCCTTCACGTTATGCAAAGTTACTTCCAACAGTAGGCTTCCGCCAAGAAGCATCAGCCCTCCGTCACTTGAGAGAGGGGAGCAATATTTCAAATAAAACAAGAAACGTCTCTAGACGAATGCCACAATAGCACTTGCTATGTCCTAAATACCACCCTTTTACCTATGAAGTGCACTACTTTTAACCAGGGCCCCATAGGGCTCTGTTCAAAAGGAGTGCATTATATAGGGAATAGAGGGCCATTTGGGACAATGGCTAGTACTGCCTTTCATTATCACTGCTCCTGCCTCACGCCCGCCCATGTGTCGCCTGTGTCAAGGCATG
This sequence comes from Oncorhynchus clarkii lewisi, assembly GCF_045791955.1. Classification (NCBI taxonomy): domain Eukaryota; kingdom Metazoa; phylum Chordata; class Actinopteri; order Salmoniformes; family Salmonidae; genus Oncorhynchus; species Oncorhynchus clarkii. The sequence continues at coordinate 30,402,777 of NC_092165.1, forward strand.
GTGTAGCAGTCATTGTGCATGCACTGTAAATTACTATTTACCTGCCTCTGCCTTAAAAAAGTCACCCTGTTCTCCCATGTGTCCGACCGAGGTCCACCACCTCTCTCTCTCTCTCTCTCTCCCTCTCTCCCTCCCTCCCTCCCCCTCTAACCCCCCACTATCCTGATTACCCTGCATTGTTCCGCTGTACTCCTCTCTCTTGCACACAATCATATTAAGACAAATTTCCACTTTCTTAATTTCTTCACTGTGCCTCTCTCTCGCCTTCCCTATCTCTCTCTCTCTCTCTGAGTTTGTAAAATTACTTTTTCACAGGTGCCATTCTGAGGTTTATCAAGGAACTTCCTCTTCTTCTTCTTCACCACCTCCTTCTCCCCCTATTTCCCCTCTTTCTTCCTCCACCTTCCTGTTATCTCTCCCTACTCTTCCACCCTCTCTCCCCCCTCTCCTACCTTCCTAGCACTGCTGGGGTTTTGTGGTGTGTTCGCTCTGTTTATGCAATCCCTTGTTTTGAAGTGACAGGCCAGGATAGATATGCAATATTAAAGAGGGGCCTTAAGATTTTTTGACATCTAATTAGTTGCTTCCCAGTTAACATATCGTGGCTCACGGGGGCAGGCCTGATCCATCCACCAGCCAGGGCCCTGTGCTGTGAGGGAGCGATGGGTACAGAAAGGCCTCTGCTCTGCCATCTCTAATGTATTCTCCTCTAATGTAAGTAGTAATCATAGCACTAAGGTTAATTAATAGCCCTCAGTAGCCAGGGTTTTCACAGAATATCAGCCCTGTAATATCACCGGTGCACCAATTAAGAGCCTTTTTTTTTCACTCTCTCTTCAAATGTTAATGGCCCTCTTTCAGGGCCACGTGGTGCGGTGCTGGGCAGAGACGGGAAACATACAGGATAGGAAGCACTGAGGTGACACTTACAGTTTAGAGATGACACTCTGGCCCCACAGCTTACACTATGGTGGAAGACCTGGTCCCTCTATCTTTCACACACAAAATTAAAATCAAAATTAAAAACAGAGCTTTGGTTCCCATTGTAACTGTCTGTTCATATTCACCTGCAGCAGGATACCCTTACAGCATCACAGACTGCAGGAGATCTACACTCTGTAACTGTCTGTTCATAATCACCTGCAGCAGGATACCCTTACAGCATCACAGACTGCAGCAGGATACCCTTACAGCATCACAGACTGCAGCAGGATATCCTTACAGCATCACAGACTGCAGCAGGATATCCTTATAGCATCACAGACTGCAGCAGGATACCCTTACAGCATCACAGACTGCAGCAGGATACCCTTACAGCATCACAGACTGCAGCAGGATACCCTTACAGCATCACAGACTGCAGCAGGATACCCTTACAGCATCACAGACTGCAGGAGAACTACACTCTGTAACTGTCTGTTCATAATCACCTGCAGCAGGATACCCTTACAGCATCACAGACTGCAGCAGGATACCCTTACAGCATCACAGACTGCAGCAGGATATCCTTACAGCATCACAGACTGCAGCAGGATATCCTTATAGCATCACAGACTGCAGCAGGATACCCTTACAGCATCACAGACTGCAGCAGGATACCCTTACAGCATCACAGACTGCAGCAGGATATCCTTACAGCATCACAGACTGCAGCAGGATATCCTTATAGCATCACAGACTGCAGCAGGATACCCTTACAGCATCACAGACTGCAGCAGGATACCCTTACAGCATCACAGACTGCAGCAGGATACCCTTACAGCATCACAGACTGCAGGAGAACTACACTCTGTAACTGTCCGTTCATAATCACCTGCAGCAGGATACCCTTACAGCATCTCAGAATGCAGGAGATCTACACTTTGAACTGGAGATGTCACCACTGTACCCAGCCTCCTCTATTTCCCTTCGCTGTTCTCCTCCTCTCCCCTCTCTCTTGTCACCCTCCATCTCTCTCTCTCTCTCTCTCTCTCTCTCTCTCTCTCTCTCTCTCTCTCTCTCTCTCTCTCCCTCTCTCTTCCTTCCATGCCATGCATCCCTCTCTCCCTCCCTCCCTCCCCCTTCTCTTTATCCATTCTTCTCTGTATTCCTGTAAGACTCTGTCCCTGTCCTTTGTTCCTAGTTGATTCCCAGAGGTGCCAGCCAGTACAATAGGAGGCCTCCCTCGCTGGCATCCCTTCTTTTCTCTTTAATAGTCAAGCATATGTAGAGAGTCAGGGAATACACCTCAGCACACAATAGGAGCGCCAGCCAGCGCCTGAGCATGTCATCATACACAGATAGAGAGAGGGAGGGAGTAGAGATGAGCAGATAAGATGGGGGATCACAACCTGCATCTTATCCTCTGGATTTCCGTGTGACAATCTCTGATCCCTGATCATACCATCTTAATCATTGTCTGCAGATAACCCTATACAGACGGTGGGTTTGACTTTTACTAATGTTTGTTTTGTGTACTCAACGCAACGGGTCCCACAAACATACAACAACAAGGGATGCTTAAGTGTAGACATGTCATCTTGTTTGTTATGTTATTACGTGCCATGTCATGTTTTAAGCTTTTTTCCCTGGTCAGGTTGTATGCTTAGGAAACACTCCCGACACCGACCTGTGATGCAAAACCTGGCATGAGAGAGACATTTGTGACATTTTGTTCTTCTCACGTGACAAAGTAAAGACAAAACAAACAAGCAGGAGGTTCCCGAATGTTTGACAGAGTGACACACACACACACACACACACACACACACACAGCCCCAGACAAGCCTCCCCTCCTGCACCCTATGATCAATTAACTGATTATCCCTGTGAGGGCTCTGATTGGATAATCAGCAGTGCTATTAATCACATTTTATCAGGCCATCAGAAGATGTGCTTTCATTATGCTGCTGCATCTCAGTCTCTCTGTATCAGCCCAGAGGAGTCAGAGAGAGCCATGTTCTCAATCATGCCAATGTAGTCCGTAGCCCATAGCCCATAGCCCGTACCCTGTGGTAGTGTTATGATTCCATTAGACCCACAGCGTCATTGCGTCAATGCTGCATAATAAATGATACAGTCAAACTTTTTTAATAATGTACACACAAGGAAATAAATGGTTCTAAACAGTACCAGATAGGGGTTATTTGAATTGTAACCATAGCAGAACCCTTTTTTAAGCTTCAATTTAAAAAAAAAACATGCCCATACACTTATAAAGAACCAAAAGGGATTCTGCTATGGATAATGGTTCTATAAAGACCCTTTCTCAACATTACAGGTTCTTTGTATATCCTTTTAAAGAACAATACAAGGTTTTTATTCTGGCCAGCTGTATTATACTGTTATATTTCCCGTAAGTAATTGACGAGTTGAACTAAATGGAGATACAGCTGGAGGTTCCTGAGGAAAGAACCAATAACTGATTTAGTCAACTGTTCTCAAGCGACACAAGCCCACACATGAATCTTTCACAAAACACCATCATTGGCCATGGTAATATAGAATTACACAAAACAACAAATTAGATAAACTGGAATGACACTCTCACTCACGGTTGGACAAAAAGAGTAGCAAGCAATCCACGCCCCAAAAAAGTTATAATGAGCCACCTCCTCTACATTTTAATTATCACTGAAAGACCAGAGAACCATTGAAATGTTCAAAGGGTTCTTTCAGTCATTATGGTTCCACATAGATCCATCACCCTTTCCAAAGAACCAACATTTTTGGGGATATGTGTGCAACAAAAGATAAACATTCAATTTGATGCATACGTGGGACATGTCCCCCACAGAACGCACTGCCTCTACAACGCAAGGCAAATGCAGCGTTCGAAATGCATGTATTTCTGGTGTACCAAAACACAGTGTCGGCGTGATCGAGGCGTTAGTGATAACAGACCATCTGAATGCACTCACACACATAGACACACAGGTACGCACGGATTGAGATAACGTTTGAAATGCATGCAAAACAAAAAAGGCTAAACAAACTAAACATTGAATAATTTTCCATAATAAGAATATTTAAGAATACTACAACTACGATTACTACTACTTATAATAATAATAATTGTAATGATAATAATATTATAATAATTATTATAATTTTAGGAAAAGAGGAAGTGTACAACGGATTGCATATTGGGGTGGGGGGGATAAAGCATCCTCATTACCACATGTGTTACAGTCGTTGGTCGGATCTCAAATCATCGGCTGTTTCCTGAACACTCACCTCTTTCTCTGCGCCTACTTCTCCCAGGCTTTTTTTGTTCTCTTTTCAATTAGAGTCAATTGACCTGACAGAATGGCTGGCAATTAAGTGATTTTTGTAATGGTCCTGGGCTAATTTTCCCGAGCTTGTCAGCTGTATTTTATGAAGCCACCCCCCACCCCTTACCCTCTTTACTCTCTCCGCTGCATAATAGCTTATAATTTCAAAATCTTTATCCTCAGTTTCCCTCTCAATAAATTGCAATTACAGGAAGTTGTTAGGAGATGCTTAAATTTCCTTCTTTTTGTACCATCGGAGACGTTTTGTAATTGACTGTAGAGAGAGAAGAGAAGAGGGGAGCATTTTTGTGCTTGGGGAGCCATAACATCATCAGGTTTCATATGTAAACTGTGTCACTTTGTAAACACTGACTCCAACTCTCATGGGTTCTCAACCAACCACAGATAGGGGAACTTTCTTTCTTTCTCTTCGTCCTATAGCTAATCAAGAATATGTCTTCCTACCCGTCTCAGGACTGAGCTTCCTGATTTCCTTACGAATCTTTGATTGAAGGCCCTTTTTCAAGACGCGGAACACATTGAGTTGGCACCTTTGAATCTGCAAAACATAGATAGGCCTATACTTCAACTTTGTTTCAAGAGCGTAAACGTTTGGTTAGTTTAGAGGTGAGTTATAAAGTGAGTTTTTAAAGAATTTAAGCATTTGTGAAAAAACACACTTTGAGATCAATGACACTCCCCTGTCTGCTGAGCAGTAAAACACAGGGAGCATTGTGACACGTGCCCTCTGTTCTTCTCAACCCCCCCCCCCCATACCTCCGCAGTCACATCCGTCAAACTCACACTCATGCCCAGGAAGCGGGCACACCCTTGATGTCTTCTCATAAAATATGCAAATTAACTCCAAATGAAATACCTTTCTCCCCCCTCTCGTCCTCGTCTCTGGGAGCCTGAAAGCCTTCCATCACAGAGCGAGCGTTCTCCCTACTAATCATCTCTGTTGGTAATAACTCCAGCCCAACATCTGCTTTACTCCATAACACTTCACTAATTTTTCCCTCATTTCACCGCGCATCATTCCCTCCCAACACAATCTACATGTATTAGGTCGTAATGACTTAGCGGGTAAAAGCAAATAGATGCCAAGGGACAACCAACCCCCTCACCACCACGAATACCCCCCCCCCCCCCCCAGACAGGCTCTGCCACCCAACTCTGGCTACTCAAGATAAATTGGGCACGGCAAGAGGAGAAGAGAGTCCTATCAATCACATTAAATGCTTGGGCGTCTGTTATCAGAAAGTGTGGTTGACACCCCATCCAGTCCCCTAGGGAGAGAGAGAAGAGTGAAGAGCAGAAAGGAGAGGAGAGGAAGTTTGTTAATGCTTCACAAATGATATTATGGATAGTGGTAGTGGAGGGGGTTACCGACAGTGTGGAGGGGGTTACTAACAAGCACCGACAGTAGGTTTTAACTGAGCTCTTATTAGAGAAGGTCTCATGGCCCCCTTCCACGTGGCATCAGTTTTGTGTGTTTGTGTGTGTAAGTGTGTATGTGTGTGTGAATGTGCGTGTGTGTGTGTGTGTGTGTGTGTGTGTAAGTGTGTACGTGTGCGTGTGTGTGTGTGTGTGAGCATGTGCGTGCGTGCGTATGTGTATACAGTATGTGAATGTTGTGTGTATGGCTAATTCAGATATGAGTGTAAATGCAAATACCTTCAATTTCTATTTGGTCAGATGCAGTGTAGGCCTATGTGCTTTTTCTCAGTCAAATGAAATAGATGTTTGAAGTAAAACTACTACGGTGTTTGAACAGGAACTTGGCTTTCGCAGCATGCTTCAATATTTTGTTGTTTGGGGAGATGAAAGAAAGACTTTCGCCTGCAAACACAATTTTTTTTTTATGATCTCATTTCAAGATGCGTAAGTATACCAATACTGTGCCCTAATGGTTCTCCTTGCTGTGCTAAATACAGTTAGACATGAATAGTGTTTCTAAACAGCCATTAAAAATGCCACTATAATCACTTCACTGGATAGAGACTGATAGTATTGGAGAAAATTATCGTAATGTCATTTTCATCTTCTCTGAATTACTGATGAGAAAAATCTTAGCTATGGGAAATTAAAGAGAGAAAGTGAGAACGAGAGAGAGAGAGAGGGAGAGAGAGAGAAAGTGAGAAAGAGCGAGAGAGGGGAAGAGAGAAAGAGAGAGAGAGAGACAGAGAGAGAAAGAGAGAGCGGAAGAGAGAGGGATAAAAAAACAGAGAGAGAGAGAGAGACAAAGAGAGACAGAGAGAGAGAGAGACAGAGAGAGAGAGAGAATCCACCCCAATAAATCAATACTTTCAATCCCTAGTAGTAAACTACACATTGTCAGATATGGTCTCCCACTGCTAGTATAGGTGTGTGTCTGAATGTGTACATAGCTCGTTATGCCCAGGCCGAATGCCGATCCCTCTTCTTCAAACCAGCATATCACGTCGGCGTTGTTCTTGTTGTTGTTGTTGTTGTTGATTGTAGAGTTTTAGCTTGGGAAAAAAAGATGGGACAGCAATATACAAATAAATAACACACACACACACACACACACACACACACACACACACACACACACACACACACACACACACACACACACACACACACACACACACACACAGTCAGTGGGATCAACATATAAATAATTCAGTCAGCTATGACAGCAGATGTTGGGATGTAGCTGGTGATTCTGTGGTGGTCTCTCTGCTTCAACTTTTGATCAGGCATTCAAAAGCAGGCCCTCTGTGGTAGCCAGACGGATGGAAGGGACTCGGGGTGCATCCCAAATAAAACCCTATTCCATTTATAGTGCACTACTTTCGACCAGGGCCCATACATTCTCTATAGGGCGCTGGTCAAGGAATAGGGTGCCATTTGGGCTGTACCCCATGGCCTCCTCTCCTCCTCTCTTATTCACTTACTGCTCAGTCCACTTGTATAGCGTGATGCTTTACACTAGAAAGCGTGTCCTTGGGAAGGAACCAGTTTCGAGAACTCTCTGCCTGTGTCCCAAGTGAAACACTATTCCTAATATAGCACACTACTAAGTTCCAGTGTTAAATCTATTTCTGAAAATCCATAATGGCGTCACAAGTAATGTGTTACTAGAGTTGCGTTTTAGCACACATCAAATATGGAAAGCAAAATTAATACACCAAAACATCCCAATCTAGTTGGGGGCTTGAGTCAAGGGATCTCTGTGTTGGTGTTAATAACTAACAAGGGTAGTAAACATTTGATGATCATCTATCTACTGTTTAATATTAATCAGATGAATTCACATATAGTTTTGAATCATGGTGATCACTGGGTTCTGTGAAGGCTTTCTGTGGAGGGATGGTGGTAGGAGAAGTTCAGGTTAATTTGTGGAAGAATGGATGGCATATTCACTGGGAAACTATTATTCAAACTAAGATCTCAACAACTATCCAATATTTTTAAGTCATGATAACTTATTTGCAACTAATAATATTGAAGGTGTTGTATCCTACCAACTTTCACTGGAAAAATAAAACATAATGGAAATAAACAATTGCAAATGCCATCGCTGAAAATCTGCCTCTTTAAAACTTGTATTTCTAATTATTTTCAGAGACCAGTCTGTTGTGTGAACAGAGGAAACGAGTGGGGAGAGAAACAAAGGGATTTAGCCATACTTAACTTGCAATTGAAGGTCCCCCTACAGCAGTCTTTCGCCAGACACCTTTTTCATACACGACTGAACCATTCATATTCCATCTGTTCCACCGCTCACTCTTTGGGGAGGCTGTCAATCTCAGGAAATCATGTGACAACGGTGGAGCAAGAGAGAGGCTGAGGGAGGACAGTGAGGGGAAGGAGGAGAAGGGGAGAGATGTTCACCGTTACGCAGAGCGAGAGAGAGGAAGAGGAGAGAAGGGGGGGGGACAGGGAGGGAGGAGAGGTGGAGAGATGTTCGGCGTTATGCAGCTCACCACAGCTGAACTCCAGGGAACTTTCCAAGGGCTCATCACACATCAGTGTCCTAGGGAGCCATGAGGATGGAAGGGGGGAGGAGAGAGAGAGAGAGAGAGAGAGAGAAGAGAGAGAGAGAGAGAGAGAGAGAGAGAGAGAGAAAGAGAGAGAGAGAGAGAGAGAGAGAGAGAGAGAGAGAGAGAGAGAGAGAGAGAGAGAGAGAGGGGAGGTGTGTGCACTGTGCAGAGCAGAGTAGAGAGGGGGTATTGTGTTGTGGTGTGTTGCGTAGCGGCATGGCCCGGAGGAGGCATGGAGAAGACACATCTGCCACAGTATTAACTTTCTGCTCTCTGGGACCTGGGTGTCAGAGGCAGCCGCTGGGCTCTGCTGGGTTGCTGGGCTGTTGCTGTTGCTGTTGGGGTCTGTTCTCTGTTCAGCCATTTTGGATTAGGTGGGGAATAACCACTGGGTTCCTGGGCTCCTGGGTTGCTGGGCTGCTGGATCGTTGGGCATGTCGGGATGCTGGGTTACTGGGCTGTAGGTCTGTTGGGCTGCTGAGCTCTGGTTTCTGTTCAGCCATTTTGGATCAGTTGCCAACCATCAGCATAGAGCTGCAACCTTTAACATCACACCAATAGGCAAAGGGAATAGCAAATAAGTTTGACAACACAGCAGATTGGCAAACATACAGTGAATTAGTGTTGTCAGAACACCAGCATTTTTACTTTGATAACATACCAGGTTTAGTATCACGATACTCGATACTGAAATGATACTCAATACCAAAATGATACTTGATACCGAAACGATATCACTGTAAAAAAGAAGAAGCATATTAGCTAAAGTCACAGAATAACAACGATGCTATATTTTACTAAACATTGAACAATATATTGATAACTGGTAGAACAACTCAAATAACAAATAGAATATCTTCTATTCCATATTACATTTCATTAAAAAAAGAAAACACCATAATAACAGAAAAAATACAGAAAATAACTGAAAAATATCTTCAATTTTTCTTATATCTGAGACTCACAGCACACAAAATAATTGTACAATTAAACTGTTTTAAAATGTAATTGTTTTCACGTAAGGTTCATTTGCTCATCCATGGCCATTATATTGGGTCAAATGAAAAATATTAGACCTAAGATGTATTATTCATTACAGCTAAATAATTGCATGTATTAAATAAATATTTTAGTTCCAAAACGACATAAAGACTAAAGCTAATTTCTGAAGCTTCTATATCGCAATAGTCTGCACAATGACACAGCATTCGACGATTCCCAGAGTGCATTTCAACTTCCAGGATGCAGTACTCAAACACGAAGTAGTCTAAAACACGAAGTAGTCTAAATACAGTATATTGCTGTCATAGGGAGGTTTTGAGTGCAGTGCACATTACTTTTGGATTGTAATCATATTGCTAACATGAATGTCATCCTGAATATATCTTCATGTCATTGTCAAAAATAATAAGAATTTTGTTTCTGGTAAAATAACATTACAATGAAAATGTTATGTGTAAAAAAAAATGTTTATGGCGTTTTGGAACTAAACTTATGGGCCCCCACAAGTTTTATGGAACTTGTCTGAAGACAAGCTTGCTGTTTTTATTTTATACCTTTTTTTAACTAGGCAAGTCAGTTAAGAACAATTTCTTATTTTCAATGATGGCCTAGGAACAGTGCCTGTTCAGGGGCAGAATGAAAGACTTGTACCTTGTCAGCTCAGGGATTTGAACTTGCAATCTTCCAGTTACTAGTCCAACACGCTAACCACTAGGCTACCCTACCAACCCCCATTTGGGGTTTTAGGCTGGGTTTATGTATAGAACTTTGTGACATCGTCTGAAAAATGGGCTTCATAAATACATTTGATTGAACCTGGTACAGGATTTAAAAAATGAATAGAAGTATGGAGGTAGTTTTGTGCCAACAAAAAAAGGGCTTAAATACGTCTGAGTTTCCTTATTTCTTCTAATAATTCAAATTTAGTTTCTAGTAGAGTAATGTTACATTGCAAATGTCACATGTACAATTGTTGTTTAAGTTGTTTTGGATCTAAACCTCCCTTGCACTGCACTGCTTTGTAACACATGTTTCGGTGTGCTGGCCCTCATCATCTGCTCTGCAATCAAAGTATCCCCATCGTTCGCTTCTGGAGCTATTTTTTTAAACAAACTTCTGGCTTGGAGATATGATGTTATCGTTAGAAGAAGCCATGCTGTCTATATTTTCTCTCCTCTTTCTTGCTTCTCAAAAGTGTCTCGGACTGTGTCAGCTGCATGCCACGCGCAAGTAGCCTGGCTAGTATACTACGTCCCCATATGAGAAGATTCAGACAAATCACTAGACAGACTTGATCCTCTCACGCCATATATCACGCGAGACACATTTGACAGAAGTACCGAAAGTAACACAAATTCAAGTACCCAACCGTTGTTCATGTTCTAGTATCAGAAAAGTACAGAAGTTTTGGTATACCATGTGACATTACAGTAAATTGAGACATTGCATAACTAAACTAAGCAAAAAGAAGAAACTATGTTATGGAACAAAGATTAATTATACGTAGAAAGAGCTCTGGAGTACCTTAAACGAAATTCTAGGCAAAAAAGTGAACTCAGCTCCATTGAGTCAGATGGCTCGTTCATAACAAAATCCTTTGATATTGCCAACCACTTTAAAATAGTTTATCTAATGAACATAATACAAAATCCCCATCAAAGTCCATCAGTTTAAGCAAGAGATACAGTATCTGTTTATTTTTGCATGGGCTGCATCTCAATCCACCAATTTAAGCATTTTAGGGTCCCGAGTGGCGCAGCAGTCTAAGGCACTTAATGGAAGTGCTAGAGGCGTCACTACAGACTCTGGTTCAATCCCGGGCTGTATCACAACCGGCCGTGATCAGGAGTCCCATAGGGCGGTGCATAATTGCTGTCAAGCGTCGTCCGGGTTAGGGTAGAGTTTGGCCAGGGTTGGCCGTCATTGTAAATTAAGAATTTGTTCTTAACTGACTTGCCTAGTTAAATAAGGTACAAAAATAATAAAAAAAATGTTTTGCCTAAGTCGGACATCCACATCTGCAGTGGAAAGTGGCAGAGCTACAGTGCTGCGGTCAGTGCAGGAAACATCTCAAATCGGTCTTCTCGTGAAAACCTATGTAGCTTCCAAATGGTTTGGCCATTTGGAACACTCTTTTGCTCTGTGACCCCCAATCCTGTCACAAGACTCCTCTGAAGGTAATCTGGTATTGGTTAAAAATAAATTAATAGTATGTGCAAACCAAAAAAAGTGGTTAAATATGTGTCCCCAAAAAAAACATAGATGTTATGGATTTACACCCTCTGCGTAATTATGGATTGATTTAGCTATCTAATAGAACACAGAGGTTAATGGAAGCCTCTCTCATGCAAAGTCGGTTGCGTGTGGTGTACCATAGGGAAGCCGGCTTAGGCCATTATTATTTTTACTAACGACTTTTCACTGACCTTGAATAAAACCTGTGTGTCTATGTACGTGGACGACTCAACAGTATACACATCGGCTACAACAGTAAAATAAATAACTGACACCCTTAACATAGAGCTCCAGTCAGTTTTAGAATGGGTAACTAGCAACAGGCTGCTGCTAAATATTAAATGTATAGTTTTTGGACAAATCACTCGCTCAAATCTAAACCTTATCTAGATCTATTACTGAATAATGTGGTGGTTGAGCATGTTGAGGAGACTAAAATGCATGGAGTAACCCTAGATAGCAAGTTTTAATGGTCAAAACATAAAGACTCAATGGTTGCTAAAATGGAAGACATGTGTCCATGATAAGGCTTTAGACTGCTTTCTTAACATCATAATCAACTAGAATACAGCAGCAAGTATTGCACTTAGATGTACACAGAGGGCGAATGGCAATAACTGGCATATCAATCTCATCTGGCTAAAAGTTGAGGAGAGATTGTCTGCACCTCTATTGGTCTTTGTGTGAGGTGTTGATGTGTTGAATGTAACGAACTGTCTATTGAAGCAGTTGGCACACAGTTCGGTACCACACAAGACATGCAACCAGAGGTCTAGGAAATGCACAATATTAAATAGAGGCATGACTACAAGGGACTCTGCCACCCCAGGTAACTCAATCTGGCAGTAAAAACAGATAGAGAAAAATAATAAAAGAACACTTTACAGCACTAAAGTGAAGAGACACACAGTAATTTTTATATATTTTGGAATGTGTTTTGTATTTAATTATCAGGGTTGGTTAGGTTACTTACTAAATGTAATCTGTTACAGTTACTAATTACTTGTCCAAAATGTTAAGCAGTAACACAACTTTTGGATTACCCAAAACTAAAAGGCATTAGATGAAGACAAAAATAATCCATAAAATGCATTTGTTGTGTTGTCATTGTGGTCTCTGACTTGTGGCCAGACTCACTCAGGTGGAACAAACTTTAAATGGAGCATTTTGTAAATGTTGCCTTAGCAGCAGCTAATTGGGGATCCTAAAAAGTACTAAATACTCACAGGTGGCTAAAAAATAACTAATTGAAAGCCACGCCTCCAATATAATTTCCCAGTGTGCGTTGCCTTTTCAAGTGAATTGTAGAGTTACCTCCCATGACTGTATTTGTTAGTGACAGAGACATGGTTGTTGAATTAGTTCATTTTCACTACTGAGGACTTCCTACTGTAGGCAATTGTTACCATAAAACTAACTGGTTAAGACCATACATTACATATATCGTAAGGCCTTACCTTCATAGCCAAGTTTTACCCTATGAATGTTATTGTGTGTCTAATTAATGCACCATGGGAACATACCAGAGTTGCAGACGTTCCTTTTTCTTAACAAGTTTTACCCTAACACAGTGGTGTTACAAACCTCCTGGTTTACAAGCCATATTATGCTGGCTTTCAAAGTGACGTGTTATTCCTATTGGAATCCAGCCAAAGTCAGAACATGAAAAAAATATGAACTTTTATTCACCCGCAACCTGCATTCAGAATGACTGTCAGGATTAGGAACATTGTTCAACGAGACTAACTAAACCATTTAAACTGGAACAACCATTTCAGTAATGGGTACAATAAATCAAATGAACTGATTGGATTAGTTTAGAAAAATGTATGTTATTTATCTTTGTATAGCATAAGATTAATCAATCAATGTTCATGCAAAAACACAGATGTTTAAAACAATCTTTTTTTATTTTTTTTACCTGTAGTAGAGCTGTGCAGGGTATGTCCCGAATAGCACCCGATTACCTATATAGTGAAATACTATCTAATGTCTCTAAATTTCATTATGGTCACCTTGGTCTGGGAGATGCACATATGTGGCTCAAATCAATCTGTCCTTAGGACCAGAGAGACCCAGAGGTGTGCTCCGGCCATATGGCTGGACCAGGGGGACTCGTCTGCCCATGGCTCTCAGGGATGAGCGATCTGGCTGGGCCTAAATACTGACCCAAAGGGCCTGGAGTAGTGCTGGCTGGCAATATGGTGCTGCCTGTAAATGCTCAGAGGACGACACTGGCCCCAAAGGACACCCTTGTCACTAGGCATCCGTTTCCACTGCAGTTGTTAGGGCTGTTGTTGTTGTTCTTATTGATTAGAGTTGTATCTCTCTCTCTCTCTCTCTCTCTCTCTCTCTCTCTCTCTCTCTCTCTCTCTCTCTCTCTCTCTCTCTCTCTCTCTCTCTGCTGCAGGGCATAAAGACAAAGTGTTGTGAATTAATGAAGAACACAGGGATAATTAAAAGAAGAGGTGACACATCCTGGGAGGCTTGACAAGGGACCGGAGGTCCACATGCATGGGGCCCAGCCCTCCTCCTACACCCTGCCCTCCCTACATCCTCCCCCCTCCCTGTGTGCAGATAAGGCTTGATTGGCATGCTGGGCATGGAGGGGGCATGGGGGGAGGAATGGATGGAGGGAGGACTACGAGATGTCACCTGAGGAAGAGTGAGAGGGTGAGGGGGTGGATGCAGAATTAGCTCAGGCCTCACCTGTGGCCTTGAAGCCTTTAGCCCCTCCTGGGCCCTCCCCCTTCCTCCCCAGGCTGGTGGGACACGAAGCGAGGACCAAACACACCCTGCAGAGTGAGGGGGGGCAGGAAAACAACTGAGGGAGAGAGGTGAGGAGGAGGAGAGGGAGGGAGAACGGATGGACGGAAGGGTAGGAAGGGGAGGAGCCATAGGGGCACTTCCAGGGATTTCTGTCCCACTGGGGCACTGCCTTGATGGACGTCTGGCTGGCAAACTATCCAACCCAACATTAGCCTTTTTATCAAACCTGTTGCTTGCATGCAGAACAAGGTCAAAATCTATTTCACCTTTGTGTGGTGTTTGGGTCTGTGGGACCCATTTTCAATGTTTACCAAAAGAACAGCCTGAGACTCATTGGCCTTGGCACATTTTCTACAAAGAACACGTAAAATAACACATTTTCATTGAGTGCACACTATGCACCCACCTACACATTTATATGTAATACAAGGGTAATACAAGTGTGGAAAGGTTTGTGTGTAGGTGAAAACAAGTAAAAATGAAACAAAAAGGTTTGCTGTGTGCATTCACTCTGTCTTCCTCCTCCCTGGGCTAGCTGTTTCAACAGCTGCCTGTCTCCCACTTTTCTCGCACTCTTTATCGTTTGTAGTGTGTGAAACTACACAATGTCTTGAGGGAACCTGCACAATGTTATTACAATACATTATTTTGACATTTATTTTCAATACATTGTAAAGCAATATTTAAAAATCTGTATTTTGCCACACTTTACCTCAGCCAGGTGCAAATTGGGGGAGGGACACAACAAATAAATAGATTTGCATGTGTGGCTCAATCAGTATGGCAAAAAAAATGACTGCTCAGAGGGCCTTAGAAAAATATTTTTGGCGGAGAGAGAAGCTAGTGTGGAAGGAGCGTCTTCCACTTTCGAAGATTAATCATTTTCTGAATATGTGGATCACGTCTCTGTCAATTCGGAGTCTGACAGCGAGTTGGAAGAAGAGGATGAGACTGAGCCTCAGCCAGCCCCAGGACCAGCCCGTCAGCAACCAGCTCATCAGCAGCCTGCAGGAGGAGAAATATGGATGTCAAAGTGGTTTTCTTGCCCAAGGAATGAGCCACCCCACATGGCTGCCAATGTGATAAGGATGCAACCACAGCCGACGTGAGATGGTGGTTTTTCATGTGCAGGACATGAAGTCTTCTTTTAAACTGTTCATCCCAGACACCATCCAGAAGATCATTCTGGACTGCACTAATTTAGGGAAGGCATGTTTTTGTAGAGAGATGGAAGGAGATGGACCAAACTCATTTACGTGCATACTTCGGGGTTCTTATCATTGCTGGTGTTTTCAGATCCAATGGGGAATCCACAGAATCCCTGTGATATGCAGAAACAGGCAGATAACTTTTCCGTGCAACAATGTCTTTGGAAAATGTCACATTACTTCCAGGATTATCCGCTTCGATAAACGAGACACCAGACCAGCTCTGCAGCAGAGAGACCAGCTAGCTGCAATCAGGTCAGTGTGGAACAAGTGGGTGGGCCACCTTCCCCTGTTTTACAACCCTGTGCCCAACGTTACTGTTGATGAGCTTATGCCATTTAGGGACCGCTGCCCCTTCAGGCAGTACATACCATCTAAACCCCCAAAATATGGAATCAAGATCTGGGCTGTCGGTGATGCTGCTTCATCATATGTGTGGAACTTGCAAGTGTATACGGGGAAGCCAGATGGAGGAGCCCCTGTGCAGAACCAAGGGATGCGGGTTGTGTGACACAGGGATTCCGTGGCCACAACAACAAATGCAATAACTGTTTTACGACAAATAAATGTTGTCAAAAAAAAAACAAATGGCACTTTTATTGGTAAATGTGATCTAGCAGAGGTAAATGGCAAAAATAAACCATGTAAGCTGTTTATATTGCTTGTAATTGATACATCTAAGTCAACATCTAAGAATTAAGTATTAAGTATTTTTACATAAATTGTTATGGCTGTATTGTTTTAAAAACCCAATAATATTGTGGGTCCATCAGACCCGTGAACATTGGGTGAATAACAAAGACATGAACACCACACAAGGGTTATTCCATTTTAGAATAAGGCTGTAACATAACAAAATGCGGAAAAAGTCAAGGGGTCCTGAATACTTTCCGAATGCACTGTAGTTGTTTGGTACAGCTGCACAGCAAATTTTACCAGTGTTACCGAGTGTTTTTTCAGTGTAACATTTCTAGGATTTTCAGGTGTAAAAAGAACTCTGTAAGTGTTAAATTAACAGTCATTGGTGTAAAAGAACCCCCAGTGTTCCAAATCAAATCAAACTGTATTTGTCACATGCGCCAAATACAACAGTGAAATGCTTACTTACAAGCTTTCACGAGACAGGTGCAGGAATGCATAATATTTTTTTTTATCAAGCCCAAATTACGGCATGCCGTGTAAAGGCACGGGGTATGCAGACCAAACAAACACGTAACAAAACACATGGTAGAAACCCAAAACAAAAGAGCGAGGAGAACCTCAAATAAATTACACGCGCACACAATGATTAACACGCAGGAAGAGACCTATAATCATCTGCGCAATCCACAATGTCACAAAAGCCAACACACAGCACAGGTACTAACGTCCACCAACGAACATTGTGACAATAATGGACAGCCCAATGGAGACCAAAGGGCACGCTTATACAAGTACTAATCAGTGGGAATAAGGGACAGGTGTGCGTAATGAAAGTTATGGAGGGACCAACAATGCAGTTTTAAGAAAATACCTACAGAAAAGTAAGAGATAAAAGTAACAAATAATTAAAAAGAAGCAGTAAAATAACAAGAGCAAGGCTATATACAGGCGGTACCATTACAGAGACAATGTGCAGGGACAAAGGTGTCGAGGTAATTGAGGTAATATGTACATGTAGGTAGAGTTATTAAAGTGACTATGCATAGGTAATAACAGAGAGTAGCAGTGGTGAAGAGGGGGGGGAATGCAAATTATTTATCTAATTCGAGGTGAGTAATCAGTGTTCTGATGTCCAGAAGCTCTTTTCGGTCATTAGAGATGGTAGCAGCAACATTATGTACAAAATAAGTTACATACTATGCGATAAAACAAACAAAATAGCATGATTAAATGGCAGCCATCCTCTCCGGCGCCTTCATCTAGTCTTTGTTGGTGTTAAAAACCAGTGTTCAACCAAAACCATGCCCATTATTATCATATTTCCCAATTGCAGGTTGATTTTTTAGAATTGTTTGCTTCCATATTAATGTTTTTTGCATGTAAATTGATTGAATAATTAATCGTGTGCTACTCGAATATCAATAACTTACATTTACCTAAACGTATCCAATCTTTTGCTTGGGTTTATTGCACTCGTTACTGAAATGGTTGTGATGAGTTTAGATGAGTTAGGTAGTCTCATTTTGTAATCTTCACAAAGACCACTGAGTTCAATCCTCAATGAAGATGACTAGGAGGAGGAGTCTGGCCAGGTGGCAGTGACATTTTGGAGAGAAGGAAGCCTGTTTTTTTGCATGGGATGTGTGTCAATCCACGGCATCTGGCCATGTCTCGCATCCGCCAGCCTCGGAGGAAAAAGGTGACAGAGCTAGGCTGATGTTTGTAAGAAACACCAAAAATCATTATTTTCACAAAATTGTCAATAGAGTCCAAACAGTTTGTCCTACAAACTCGATAGAAAGATGAGACACTCTCGAACACTATAGTGTTCTCCATTTTGCTCAGCAACCCCGAAAATCGCCTAGGTACTCGTCTGTCGATACAATCTGCCAACTTCTGTCTGTAGTGTCCGAACAAGATTAGGCTACACACTCATATGACCCCTCTGTGGAAAGGTGAGACTTGTCTGAAAGTCCCCCAGTAACAGTTGAAAGAATGAATGGAAGTACTGTGCATTCGGAAAGTATTCAGACCCCTTCACTTTTTCACGCTGTTACGTTACAGCCTTATTTTAAATAGATAATGTACAATACCCCCATAATGACAAAGCAAAAACCGTTCTTTAGAAATGTTGAAAAGTATTCAGACCCCTTCACTTTTTCCACATTTTGTTACGTTACAGCCTTATTATAAAATGGATTAAATACAAAATGTTCCTCGTCAATCTACACACAAAACCCCATAATGACAAAGTGAAAACGGGTTTTTAGAAATGTTTGCACATGTATAAAAAATGTAAAACAGAAATACCTTTACATAAGTATTCAGATCCTCAAAAGAGACTCAAAATTGAGCTCAGGTGCATCCTGTTTCCATTGATCATCCTTGAGATGTTTCTATAACTTGATTGATGTCCACTTTTGGTAAATTCAATTGATTGGACATGATTTGGAAAGGCACACACCTGTCTATATAAGGTCCCAAGCCATGTGGTCGAAGGAATTGGCTGTAGAGCTCCGAGACAGGGTTGTGTCGAGGCACAGGTCTGTGGAAGGGTACCAACAAATGTCTGCACCATTGAAGGTCCCCAAAAACACAGTGGCGTCCATCATTCTTAAATGGAAGAGGTTTAGAACCACCAAGATTCTTCCTAGAACTGGCTGCCCGACCAAACTGAACAATCAGGGGAGAAGGGCCTTGGTCTGAGAGGTGACCAAGAACCCGATGGTCACTCTGACAGAGCTCCAGAGTTCCTCTGTGGAGATGGGAGAACTTTCCAGTGGACAACCATCTCTGCAACACTCCACCAATCAGGTCTTTATGGTGGAGCGGACAGACGGAAGCCACTCCTCAGTAAAAGGCACATGACAGCAACTTGGAGTTTGCCAAAAGGCACCTAAAGGACTCTCAGACCATGAGAAACAAGTTTCTCTAGTCTGATGAAACCAAGATTAAACTCTTTGGCCTGAATGCCAATCGTCACATCTGGAGGAAACCTGGCACCATCCCTACAGTGAAGCATGATGGTGGCAGCGTCATGCTGTGGGGATGTTTATTACAATAAGGCCTTTCCATAACAAAATGTGAAAAAATGTCAAGAGGTCCGAATACCTTCCGAATGTACTGAATATATGAGACTGTTTAGTCCCAAATATAAGGGCTTAAATACATAAATAACATAAAAAAATAACAACAAACTTTGCCTGGTCTTTCTTGTATATCTCAGATATTGAAGAGACACTTGATAACAAAATTCCTTTAAATTTAAATTTAGTCCCCCCTTTTATGGGGGACTATCTGTTGATCCATGTAGTGCATGTTTTATTCAATGCGTTTGTATGGGCTAATAACAGTAAAGCAACAAAAAAATGTTGATACTTAAAGGGGTCTTAAAATTCAAAATCAAATAGAAAAATCATCATTGATATGACCTTCTTAAAATAATTCCATATAGCTTAGTAGAACCCCCCGGTGTCTGTGACGCCCGCCATTTGGTGGGAGAGTGAGGAGGAGAGTGTGGTGAACAGAAAAGACACTGTTTGTCCTGTGGTGTTTTTACCCAACAAAGTCAAGTTAGGATGTGTCAGTTATCCTGTTGAGAGATTTTATCCCGAACCCATTGCAGTGTTTTAGGTGCCAAGCTTATGGTCATATTGCAGCAGTGTGTAGGAGGGTCATTCCTAGATGTGCGAAGTGTACATGAGGGCATGAGACAAAGCTGTAGTAAGGTGTAGTAAAGGTGGAAAAAGTTGTGCTTGAACTGTTGTGGTACTCATGGTGCTGGAGATCACAGGTGTCTGGGGAGAGAAAGGCAGGTTGAGGTTGCCAGGGTCAGAGTAGTACAGAAGGTATTGTATGATGAGGCAGTGAAGAGAGTAGTAGAGGAAGATGGGTCCAGGACAAAGGATCCTAAGAGGCTCCCTGTGAGTAGGCCGAGGTCAATAAAGACTAATAGCAATAACATCTACTTCAATAAGATTGGTTTCTTAGCATTCTTAGGTTATCAGCTGTACCACAGAAATGGAACGTAAATCACATAAAATAGACATTGTGATGGCAGCTGCAGAGAAGTACTTCAGTGTACAAGATTTTACTGCAGAAGAGTTACAATGTGTGTTGAACGATAGTATCCTCCCAGGCTGCCGACCTGGTGTAAGATCAGATAAGTCAAAGTAGTGGAACAGTGGTGAGGTTTTAATGGGTGTAGAGTCAGTTGGCAAGGCAATTTTTCTTCCCTTTTTGTGTCACAACGTATAATGAAATTCACACTCCAGAACAGTAGGCGGAAACAAAGGGCTAGATAAGAGAAATAGATTAATAGGGAGGCCGTGACTGGTCTCACACTCCAGTACAGTAGGTGGCAGTGTATGCACCGTTCAGTTGGTTAGATTCCACAATACAAAATTAAAGAAGAAGAAGAATTTAGTCTTCCCAACCTGGCAGGTTCAGGTGGATGTCACTTTGCAAGCAAGCATAATGTGACCGGCAGTGCTTCAGGTTTTAGGCCATGTTATTAGGATAAAACTAGGCCCAGAAAATTAGGCTTCATGAAATACAATTTGTACAGAGTTAAATACTAATACGTTAATGAGGACATACTCCCTGAAGCATTCACTTGGTGAAGGGCCACAGGATAAAAACTGGATGAATGTAACAACCATGTCTCTGTCACTAGCAAATACAGTCATGGGTGGTAACTCTACAAGTTAATCGAAAGGCAAGGCACTCTGGGAAATATAGAAATAAGGCTTTACACTAAGCAGTGTATTCACTTAACACTGAAAAGTGTGGACAGTGGACCAGTGTTCAAAATGTAAAACAAGAATGTAAAAAGTAAATGCAATACTAGTGTATTTGTGAATGGTCTATTCCTCTATTCCTCATAGAGATGCTTTAATAGGGAGACTGAAGGCAATAACCTCATTTACTTTGCACATTCTAATTAATACACTTGTATCTTCACTCCCATTCTCTTGGACAATTTGAATTTGAACCCTGCCCTACATGGTGCCTTCATCACATCATCTCTCCTATAGAGCATCTACAAGAGGACTTCATTCCACCACAAAGACAGTGAGGGGAAAGTACCATTGTCAGAAGAACAAAATATTAAGGCTGATTGGTTTATGCAGTTTCATAATGCTCTATGACTGCTTTTGTAAGGGGATATGAATGTGTATTAAGCAATACAACACTGCACAAGAAGTCACTTCACTTCAGAAGTGTCACGGTGCAAGGCAGAATGAATAAATAACGAAATGATGAAGACAATAAAGCCAGCTCAGGTCAAGGTAACAGGTGTAAAGCACAGGCTTCCTGTGTGTGTGTGTGTGTGTGTGTGTGTGTGTGTGTGTGTGTGTGTGTGTGTGTGTGTGTGTGTGATCCCATGGGTGTGGCTGGTAACAGGTAGGTAGATTCATTGGTTGCTGTAATTCTAATGATGTCGGGGTAATATTAAGGGACTTGCGGGGGTTACATAGGAGGTCGTTATAAGATCAGATCAACCCAAGGCCCTGGAGACCCTGCAGAAACCTACACTACCGGGCCCTTAGTTGATTTGTTATCACACTGTAGGCTGGAGCAATACATGAGCCCGTAACCTGACATCTTAGAGTCCTCCTCTCTCTTACTGTACCTTCCCTCAACACCTTGGTTGTGTTCTAAATGGCTCCCTATTCCCTTTATAGTGCATTACTTTTGACCAGGGTCCACAGGGCTCTGTTAAAAAAATGGTTATTTTTATATTATATAATTAAGCAATAAGGCGGAGAGGAGGTGTGTTATATGGCCAATATACCATGGCTAAGGACTGTTCTTATCCTCGACGCAACGCGGAGTGCCTGGACACCGGCCATATACCACAAACCCCCGAGGTGCCTTATTGCAATTCTAAACTGGTTTCCAACATAATTAGAGAAGTAAAAAATAAATGTTGCGTCATACCCGTGGTATACGGTCTCATATACCACTGTAGTGTGGTGCGTTCAGAAGCAGGAGAGCCAAAGCTGATTTACAAAGGTGTCGTTTAATAAAACATAAAACACTGTCAACAGAACAATACATGACATAGGTCAAACAAAACCCGGTAATCACCAGCATACCGTGCAAAAGCACTACAAGAAAAACAATTACGGACAAGGACATGGGGGGGAACAGAGGGTTAAAAACTTCTTACGGCTGAAATCCCATTAACGGGATCGATATGACAACAGCCAGTGAAAGTGCAGGGCGCCAAATTCAAACAACAGAAATCTCATAATTAAAATTCCTCAAACAACCCCATAGAAAATCTTTGGAGGGAGTTGAAAGTCCGTGTTGCCCAGCAACAGCCCCAAAACATCACTGCTCTAGAGGAGATCTGCATGGAGGAATGGGCCAAAATACCAGCAACAGTGTGTGAAAAACTTGTGAAGACTTACAGAAAACGTTTGACCTCTGTCATTGCCAACAAAGGGTATATAACAAAGTATTGAGATAAACTTTTGTTATTGACCAGATACTTATTTTCCACCATAATTTGCAAATAAATTCATTAAAAATCATACAATGTGATTTTCTGGATTTGTTTTCCTCATTTTGTCTGTCATAGTTGAAGTGTACCTATGATGAAAATTACAGGCCTCTCTCATCTTTTTAAGTGGGAGAACTTGCACAATTGGTGGCTGACTAAATTATTTTTTGCCCCACTGCATATGTATGTTTTGTTCGATAAAGTTCATATTTGCATACAAAAATCTCAGTTCAAATTGGCGCGTTATGTTCAGTAATGTTTAACTTCCAAAACAGAAAGCCATATCAATTTACAGAAATACTCATGATAAACATTGATAAAAGATACAAGTGTTATGGAATGGAATGATAGATATACTTCTCCTTAATGCAACCGCTGTGTCAGATTTTAAAAAAGCTTTATGGAAAAAGCACGCCATGCAATAATCTGAGTACAGCGCTCAGACACAAAAACAAGCCATACAGATATTACATTATAAATATTCACCAACCTTTGAGGATCTTCATCAGAATGCACTCCCAGGAATCCCAGTTCCACAATAAATGTTTGATTTGTTCATTAAAGTCCATCATTTATGTCCAAAGGCCTCCTTTGTGTTCGCGCGTTTAGTTCACAAATCCAAATTCATGAGGCGCGAGCACTAGGTCCAGACGAAAAGTCAAAATGTTCCATTACAGTTCATAGAAACATGTCAAACGATGTATGTAATCAATCTTTAGGATGTTTTTAACAGAAATCTTCAATAATGTTCCAACCGGACAATTATTTTGTCTTTAGAAATGCAATGGAATGCAGGTCGCTCTCAAGGCCGCAAGGTCTTATTCTCTCCCCCTTCACAGTAGAAGCCTGAAGCAAGGTTCTAAAGACTGTTGACATCTAGTGGAAGCCTTAGGAAGTGCAATCGGACCTAATTTACACTGTATCTTGGATAGGCAAAGAGTTAAAAAACTACAAACCTCAGATTTCCCACTTCCTGGTTGGATTTTTTTCTCCGGTTCTTGCCTGCCATATGAGTTCTGTTATACTCACAGACATCATTCAAACAGTTTTAGAAACTCCAGAGTGTTTTCTATCAAACACTACTAATAATATGCATATCTTAGCTTCTGGGCCTGAGTTACAGGCAGTTTACTCTGGGAACCTTATTCACCCAAGCTACTCAATACCGCCCCCCAGCCATTAGAAGTTAATTAAATATACAACATGTAATTGATGGAATTGGAACCAGGTGTGATGGAAGACAAGACAAAACCAATGGAAAATGAAAAGTGGATCGGCGATGGCTTACTCCGCCCGAACAAGGAGAGGGACCAACTTCGGCAGAAGTCGTGACAACCACGGCTGTCAGCCAATCAGCATGCAGGGCTCAAACCACCCAGATTATAATAAAAAAATTGTGCACTATATAAGGAATAGGGTTCCATTTGGAACACAGACTTCCTCACCCCTACCTGCTCCCATAGGCCTCCTCCTCCCCACTTCCCCACGCCATCCTCCTAAATGAACACCTTACGAAGGGGACTGTGAAGAAACACAGACATTTTTATGTATTTTGTATTGTGTTATGTTTCGCATTATGTCGTGATATGTGATACGTGTTTGTGGTACGACTGGTTGTCTCGTCTGGCTGTCTTGAGATGAATGCACTAGCTGTGGGTCGCTCTGGATGGGAGTGTCTGCTAAATTGTATTCTAAATGTAGTTCTATGTATATTATATATTTGATGTATTTTATTTGTTGTGGTTTTTATTCCTGTTAGGACCCCAGGAGGAGTACCCTCTGTCTTGGCAGCAGCTAATTGGGGGGGTCATAGTAAATACTACTAATGCTACACATCCGCGTCCCCCCTCCCTTCCCGAAGAAGAGCCTCCTCCTCCTTCTGGGGTACTAGTGGAAATTCTCAGAGGCATAAGGTGGTAGGTAGTCTTTTGTCAAACGGAGAGCTGGGAATTCTCCCGCTCAGGTTGTCTGTCTGACACAGAGGTCCCTAACACACACACAGACACACACACACACACACACACACACACACACACACACACACACACACACACACACACACACACACACACACACATAGTCTTGTTTAACTAACCTGGTGGGGACACACAATTCAATCCCATTCAAAATCCTAACACTAACATTAACCCTAACCCTAACCCTAACCCACTCTTACCCTAATCTTATCCCTAACCCTAAAAATAACCCTAGCTCCTAACCCTAAACCTAATTCTAACCCTAACACTAATTCTAACCCTAATCTTAAACCCCCTAGAAATAGCATTTGACCTAATGGGGACTATCAAAACATCCCCTGTTGGTCAAAATGTTGTTTGTTCACTATTCTTGTGGGGACTTCTGGTCCCCACAAGTATAGTTAAACACGTCCAACCTTACACACCACACGCGCACACACACACACACACACCCTAACACACACACACACACACACCCATCTGGCCATGCCTAGCACCTCTTTGTCCTCCCTGGTCCCAAGATGCCATTTGTCGTCAGCGACCTCAAAGTTCATTATGTAAACATACATTTGGCCTAATTAACGGGAGATGGAAAGTGCCACCCTGGGACTGATGTCTCTTAGAGCTAGGGACCGAGGGGGTTGGTTGGTTGTTCGGTTGGCGTGACCCAGGTGTACCTTTGTAAGGACTCAACAGACTCTAAATGCAGCCTGCATGGCGTCATCATGTCAATCAGTCATTTGCACTTAACTATCTACACTGTAAACATAGAAAGATCGTATAATGAAACCATGAAAAGTAACGCACCTAACCTGAGATCTGGTATTTGAACGGTGTTTGAATGTAAACCCAATGTAAGTGTTATGAAATACACAAAGTGTTTTAGAACAGAATAGTAAGTACTCTGAAACATCCAAAGTGGTTCTTCAATCTGAATATGTGTGTTTTTGGAGTTTCAGTGCATGTAAAAGGCAGACGGATTCATACACTCAAATGGTTCAAGAATGCAAATTATTTATAGCCTGATATTGATTGATGATAAGGGCCTGTGGAGAATATGTTTTGGGGTGGAAATCCACCTTCATAGTCTCAATGCTTTATTTAGACAGATTAGAAACAGGAAGAGATAGAGAAGGAGTGAAAGTGGGACAGGCGGTAGCAGGAATTGAACCCCAACTTTTGGGGCGTAAGATGGTCACATTTCATTGGGATTTCATTGATATTTTACTCACTCAACCACACAGCCACACTGTAAAACAATTGGGGGTGAGTTGAAACTGACAACAAAAAGATATACATAAATACTTAATAAAACATGACTGGAAGTCGTTTCAATGATTAGTTTGTTTCATTTTACCCAAAAATGTGAAAATAAATCCACCTTAATATGTTGCTCAAAATGTAAGTATATTTTATGGGGATAACCAAAAATATAGAAAATTGATTGATTGAACCTTGCACTTCCTGTCTATGGCATTGTTTTTTGAGGATTGTGGGAATAAAAAATGTAAAGACTTTATGATTATTTTGCACATTGTTGTATGCATGTCTGAAGAAAGAAAAGTAGACTTCTATATTAATATTAAGCAGTTTATGGTGCCATGAGGTGTAATGGATCATAATGAACGGACATGATAACCGTGAGACAAAATCTCAACGATGAGATAAGCCATTCCCACATCCCCCACATTTAATGGTGGAAGTAAATACAATAACCTACAATGCTACAAATAACCTACAAAAATTGAGTTGCTGCTGGTAGATTGAGCACTATGCTCAACAATGCCTGCCAAAATGGGTTAAGGGAATGTTCAGACACTTGAGAAGTGATAGAATTCTGCACTGGACAGAATTTAAACAACATAATAGTGTTAAGAAGCTTTAGAGAGAGGAAACAACACCAAAAAAAGAAGAGTATCTAATTCTGCACTAAACAGAACTTGAAACACCGGAATCGTTTTTTTCCGGCAGGGCTCCCAGTCCCAGGCAAGGTGTTGCACAACACTTGATTAACTGGTGTTACAACATACCATGTAATATTTACAAACATTTCAGGACGATGTGTTTCAATACTCCAGCAAATGGAAGGTTTTGGCTCCTTCGCATTGGTGGCAGCTCAGTTGCCACTAGTTCCCGTGTTACAAAGCACTTCATTTTGACAGTGTAGAGCTTAGTGCACTATTCTGTCTTAGTGCACTATTCTGTCTTAGTGCACTATTCTGTTTTAGTGCACTATTCATTGCAACTGCCAAATATGACAACTATACAATGGCTCCTAAATAGATACATTCATCAATTAAATCAAAAGGAAAAACAACCATAAAATGTCGGCTGCGAAAGGAGGTCTCATGCAAAACCTCAAACCAACAATTCTCCAATCTGCATGTGCTGTTGCAGTCAGTAGGAGAGCAGAGACCAGGAATTATGATTAAAAAGAAGGGAAGAATAAAGAAAAGAGAGAGAGAGAGAGAGAGAGAGAGAGAGGTGCAAAAGAAAAAAGACAACACACAATGCCATGGTTCCCAGTAGGCCCCCCCACTCCACGCCTGGACAGGGAGGGAAGGAGGAGCGGGAAAGCGGGGGGGGAGAGAGGGAAGGAGGGAGGACAGGGAGGGAGGGATGGAGTGCAGAAATGCACAGATTACAAGGAGAGGAGAACAGGTGCTCTGCGGCCCCTCCTCCTGGGACCCCCATACAGCCACTGGGTCCACCCTGGGACAGGGAGGGGGTCCGCGGGGGGAGGGGGTAGTAGGGGTGCGGGAGCCGAGCTCATTAGAGAGCTTTTGCTTCTGCTAACTCATCTACCCCTCGGGAGCTGTCTAATCATCACAAAGGGACTAGGAACCCGTTAGAACAGGATACGCCACACTTATTTACCTTTTTACCCATCCCTCTATCCTTCTATCCCTTTCTCCCTCTCTCCATCCATCCATCCAACCATCCCTCTATTCCTACACATTTTCACTCGGGTAGAGACACAGAGATGCAAGCCGTACATGCTTGTTTGATCCATTTCTGAAAGCTGGTGTATTAGTCGCAAACATAGCAAAGGATGAATATTCTATGTGAGGAAACATTTTGTTGAAATGAAATCTACAGGGGGTCTAGGGCTCAATTCAATCAGATTTGCGTTAGCCGACACCCGACAGTGTCGGAGTTGGAACCGCGTTAGAGCAGTCAAATCCAATCACGTTAGAGCTGCGGCTCCCGACATTATAGCTATCACGGACATTGCCATTGGCTGCACAGAGTTGCATTAGTAGGAATCCCATGCAGCCGTGTTTACAAGTTCGAACACTGGGATGTGTGATGCAATCACCTTGATTAGGCTGATAGAACTCCTCATTATTTTGTTGAATGACTTTCAATCTGAGCGTCATTAGTTCTATATGGCCTACACTTTCTTGTTCTGAACTTCTAACGAGAGTGGGACTGGTGTGGCTTCGTGACAATGATCAGAAGAGCAGCTGCTCACCGGTTTGACAGATCCAAGCAGTTACACCTCCGACTCCGCTAAAACATCAGCTTTCGCGGGTTAACACTTGATCGCATTGAATCGAGCCCCTAGTCAATGGATTTGGTCCATGACAGTACACAGGGTTGGATTGTGTTCGTAGATTTTTTTACATCTATGACATTATGATCCTATCCATGGCAAATACTGTATATTGACCTGAACCAATGACAGCTTATTTGTTCTTTGTATACCTTCATTTTTGTCACTAGCGTGGTTGACTTAGCAGGGTGAGTGTAAGTGTCATTTTCATGTAACACTTTCAATTGACTAATGAACACTAGAGTATTATTAAGATATAATAGTATAGGTGGGTGGGTGGTGACAACATGTGTGACTCACAAGCAATATCATTCAACATGTACTATGGCTATTTCTGCCTCACTATATCTTAAAAGTGCATCCAAGGTTAAACCTCTTGTCTCCTCACCTTGGATTTGATGCTGCATTTGACAAGCGGGATTCATTCCACCTGCAGCTGTGATTGATGTGAATGGGTAATGTTCAGAATATCAGACCACATGCACAGGTTGAATAAACACACGTACAGCACGTGCACATGCACCGACACACACACACACACACACACACACACACACACACACACACACACACACACACACACACACACACACACACACACACACACACACACACACACACACACACACACACACACACACACACACACACACACACACACATTCAGGCAAATGTACTCAAAGTGCGACACAAAAAGCCAGTGCCATCACATTTCACTGCAAACACATCCCTCTATACAACAACAGACTTTCCATGGTGCATTTATCACAGACGATCACCACAATGCCATATGGAGAGAGACAAAATAAAGAAAATAAAGCACATTGGCAACTCATCACATCAACTGGAACATAGTGGAAGGAGGCTTATCCATTCTGACACATATTTTTCAACCATTAGGGCCCACTGGCCTTCAATTCTCCCTAATTACCAAATATTCTATACATCTGTCCCATTAAATAAGCATAATTGAAATAACACAGCTAGGCATGCAGGGTGAGAGGCGCGCTGATAGCCGCCCCCCCCCCCCCCCCCCCCCCCCCCCCCCCCCCAAGACATCCTTAAACTGGTACATGCCACAGCGTGGGGAGAGATGCAGGCAGGTTGCATCCCAAATTGCACCCTATTCCATACATAGTGCTCTACTTTTGAGCAGAGCCCTATGGGCCCTGGTCAAAAGTAGTGCCCAATATAGGGAATAGGGTGCCATTTGGGACAAAGACATAGAGCGGGCCTGATCACAGCTGGAGCCGCGTCAAGGATCATTTCCATTTTTAAAATGATTAATTTGAATGTAATATCTTAAATCAAAACATGATTAATTTAGATACAATTTTGATGGTGCCCTGCTACTAATAGACATGCTGTTAATTAGATTCAGGCTAATTCTTCTTTCTTTTATTCTTTAACATAATTAAAAGAGGATAGGTACCCATGTGAACCAATGTTGGTATAGTAAAACCCTAAACAGAAGGTGGTGCAATGGTTAACATGGTGTAATGTTTTTTGTGTGGTGGGGGGTTGTGCGTTTGGAGGGTGGGGGGTGGGCGTGGTGGTGGACGTTCAGTGTGTATTGGTAATGTCACAGGCAACGGAGATGACACCACACTCACTCAGATGATTACATGACAATTAGGGTTTTATAGGGGTCATTTTTTTAACGTTTGATATAGCATGTTCTTTATATAAAACTTGAAATGCAATGTGACCAGGCCTTAAAGAAGTGGTGCCTGTATTTAAATGCAGTTTTCCTGGCGTAAATTATTTCAGATTTTTGAACAAAATACACTACATGACCAAAAGTACATTGACACCCGCTCGACGAACATCTCATTCTAAAACCATGGGCATTAACATGGAGTTGGCTCCCACCTTTGCTGCTATAACAGCCTCCATTCTTCTGGGAAGTCTTTCCACTAGATGTTGGAACTTTTCTGCGGGGACTTGCTTCCAATCAGCCACAAGAGCATTAGTGAGGTTGGCACTGATGTTGAGCGATTAGGCCTGGCTCGCAGTCGGCGTTCCAATTCATCCCAAAGGTGTTCGATGGTGTTGAGGTCAGGGCTCTGTGCAGGCCAGTCATGTTCTTCCACACCGATCTCAACAAACCATTTCTGTATGGAGCTCGTTTTGTGCACGGGGGCATTGTCATGCTGAAACAGGAAAGGGCCTTCCCAAACTGTTGCCACAAAGCACAGAATCATCTAGAATGTCATTGTATGCTGTAGACTAGCCCGAACCATGAAACACAGCCCCAGACCATTATTCCTCCTCCACGAAACTTTACAGTTGGCACTATGCATTGGGGCAGGTAGCGTTCTCCTAACACCTGCCAAACCCAGATTAGTCCGTCGGACTGCCAGATTGTGATGCGTGATTCATGACCCCAGAGAACTCGTGTCCACTGCTCCAGAGATGGCGGGTTTTACACCACTCCAGCCGTCACTTGACTTTGCGCATGTTGATCTTGTGTGGCTGCTCGACCATGGAAACCCATTTCTTGGAGCTCTTGACGAGCAGTTATTATGCTGACATTGCTTCCAGAGGCAGTTTGGAAGTTGGCAGTGAGTGTTGCAACTGAGGACATAGGGTTTTTACGCACTATATACTTCAGCACTCGGCGGTCACATTCTGTGAACTTGTGTGGCCTACTTCTTTACAGATGAGCCGTTGTTGCTCCTAGATGTTTACACTTCTCCAGAACAGCACTTGCAGTTGACCGGGGTAGCTCTAGCAGGGCAGATATTTATAGAACTGAATTGATGGAAAGTGGCATCCTATGACGCTGCCATGTTGAATGTCACTGAGCTCTTCAGTAAATCCTTTCCACTGCCAATGTTTGTCTATGGAGATTGCATGGCGGTGTGCTTGGTTGTATACTCCTGTCAGCAACGGGTGAGGCTGAAATTGCCAAATCCACTAATTCAAAGGGGTGTCCACATGCTTTTGCATAGTGTACCGCTCCTTTTTAATCCTTCAATGCAAATACAGTTTTTAATTGGCGTATCATTCATTTGCAATGTTGTTGTTTTTCCATAAACTTGAGTCGTAAAAAAAATGTTTCATTTTCAGAACCAATTAAAAGTCAAAGAACTCTATTATGAAAATGTTACTGTCTGTGTCCAACCAAAACGGTAAAATATTAGTTATTAACTGATATCCATTGAGCGTTGTGTTCATTTGCAAGGAAAGGTAGAAACATGTAGTCTGGTGCTGTTCCAAACTCATCTGCAGGTTGCCTTTTGTTCTCAGAGTTGCATGAAAGTTTAGCCACCTGATACAGTGAGCCCAGACTTTGTTCAATTAAAAGTGTATCTAGAGACAGGTACTTTTTGGCCTCCAAAATGTGTTAGTCCAGGAAATCTAAATCTAAAGATACACTTGGGTGCATCCATGTGTGGGTGCGTCCGTGCATTATGCCTTTGTACCTACATAACAAAGTCTGTGTATTGTGAGCATAGAAACAGATTTCCTAGAACGGGATTATAGCCTCTTACCATGGTAATCGGACTGGTAAACTCGTGGCTAATAGGGATTCCAATTCTAGTGATTATGTTTCTGTGGTAGTGAGGTCAATATCTAGGTACAGGCCTCATGTAAAAGGAAAGAGTCCCTATTCCCAAAAGTAAACTTGTCTCCATTTGTCCCCCTCCCCAAGTATTGCACTACAGAGGGAATAGGGTGCCAATTGAGATGCAATCATTCCAATCTCTAATCCTCGCCATTTGTCCCCCTTCCCAGTGAGGTCCCTGGGGGCCACCTGTGGCTGCAGAGCCCCCTTTAACAGGATAATTAGACCCACACCAGGCAAGGGGCCGGGGCGCTCTGCAGGACAGGAAGAGAGAGAGAGGGGGGGCACCAGGAGCCAGGCAGCGGGCAGCAGCAACAAGAGAGCGGCCAGAGGAGAGCTGAGGAGAGCTCAAACACACAGACACACGCACACACACACACGTGCTTTCTCTTTCACTCTCTCTCATTGCCCGCTGGTTCTCTCTACCCTGGGCCCACCCTCCAGAGACCCTCAGGTGTGAGGGGAATTATATCTCGTCATAAATGTTTAAGGTCTGGGGTTTTTATAAAGGAAAGGCCACCTTATCTTTTTTTCTGCTCTCTGTTAATTGACTTGATGATTAGAGAGATTAGAGCCTGCTGTTTGACTCAACAAGTCCCTGGATGTGTCCAAAATGGCACCATAACCCCTCTATAGCCCATAGGGCTCTGGTCAAAAGTTGTGAACTATGTAGGGAATAGGATGCCATCTGGGATAGAGACCCTCTCTCTGTTCTAAAGCAGGAAGGCCACACCGTCCAGATCTACAAAACGGTCATACAGTCACACTGTAACCTAGGAATCACTTATTCCCATGTGACCTCCTTAAATAATCCCTATCTGGTTTGAAAAAGTGTGTGTGACAAAAGAAATGATGATGTCTAATACCATTTTGACATGTTACTTTATGATTTACGGCAAATAGTATTCAATGAAGGTGTGTTATTAGCAATGAAGACGATTTACTAGCAAGAAATGCACTGCCTATCGATCGTATCAATTTCACTTGCTTTTGTGATATAGAGTTCCTTTCGGAAAGTATTCAGACCCCTTGACTTTTTCCACATTTTGTTACGTTACAGCCTTATATGAAAATTGATTAAATAGATTTTATTCCTCATCAATCTGCACACAATACCCCATAAAACAGGATTTTTGCAATCTTGCTAATTTACACACACACACACATATATATATATGTGTGTGCGTGTGTGTGTGTGTGTGTGTGTGTGTGTGTGTGTGTGTGTGTGTGTGTGTGTGTGTGTGTGTGTGTGTGTGTGTGTAAGCAATATATATATAAAACATGAAATATCACATTTACATAAGTATTCAGACCCTTTGCTCAGTACTTTGTTGAAGCACCTTTGGCAGCGATTACAGCCTCAAATCTTCTTGGGTGTGACGATACAAGCTAGGCACACCTGTATTTGGGGAGTTTCTCCCATTATTCTCTGCAGATCCTCACAAGCTCTGTCAGGTTGGATTGGGAGAGTTGCTGCACAGCTATTTTCAGGTCTTTCCAGAGATGTTCGAAAGGGTTCAAGTCTTGGCTCTGGCTGGGCCACTCAAGAACATTCAGAGACTTGTCTCGAAGCCACTCCTGCGTTGTCTTGGCTGTGTGCTTAGGGTCGTTGTCCTGTTGGAAGGTGAACCTTCGCCCCATTCTGAAGTCCTGAGAACTCTGGAGCAGGTGCTGATCAAGAATCTCTCTGTACTTTGCTCCGTTCATCTTTGCCTCGATCCGGACTAGTCTCTCAGTCCCTGCAGCTGAAGAATATCCCAACGACATGATGCTGCCACCACCATGCTTCACTGTAGGGATGGTGCAATGTTTCCTCTAGAAGTGACGCTTGGCATTCAGGCCAAATAGTTAATTTTTGGTTTCATCAGATCAGAGAATCTTGTTTCTCGTGGTCTGAGAGTCTTTAGGTGCCTTTTGGCAAAATCCAAGTGGGCTGTCGTGCCTTTTACTGAGGAGTATTGCAGAGATGGTTGTGCATCTGGAAGGTTCTCCCATCTCCACAGAGGAGCTCTTGAGCTCTGTCAAAATGACCTTGAGGTTCTTGGTCACCTCCCTGACCATTGCCGTTCTCCCCCAATCGCTCAGCTTATCTGGGAAGAAAGCTCTTGGAAGAGTCTTGGTGTTTTCAAACTTCTTCCATTTAAGGACAATGGAGACCAGTGTTTTCTTGGAGACCTTCAATGCTGCAGAATTGTTTTGGTGCCCTTCCCCAGATCTGTGCCTCGACACAATCGTGTCTCGAAGCTCTACGGACAATTCTTTTGACCTCATGGCTTGGTTTTTAATCTGACATTCACTGTCAACTGTGGGACCTTATATAGACAGGTGTGTGCCTTTCCAAATAACGTCCAATCAATTGAATTTACCACAGGTGAATTCCAATTAAGTTGTAGAAACATCTCAAGGATGATCAATGGAAACAGGATGCACCTGAGCTCAATTTTGAGTCTCATAGCAAAAGGTCTGAATACTTATGTAAATCTATTTTAGAATAAGGCTGTAACGTAACAAAATGTGGTAAAAGTCAAGTGGTCTGAATACTTGCTGAAGGCACTGTAAACGTTTACCCCATAGTAAACATAAATGATCTTGTTTGATTTCATCAACATTACCTCATATAGCGTGGGGTCAATGGACAGTACATTGCTAGCTGTAGCCTATTACTATGAAGCTTACCAAGAGTTATCTTTAATTTACTTATGGAACCTCATTGAACGAGATTATGTGGTATTTCAACATGGACTACATGTAGAAGATGTTGTGAATTCATTTTCCTTCGCGGTATTAAAAAGTTGCCAATTTGCAGTTGACTCGTGGCAAGAGATGGGCTCTGGGTCACTGTGCTCCCTTTACAACAAAGCCTTGATTTCCTTTGATAATACCATGTTCTTTCCAGCCACTCCAGGACCCATTACTGCTAATGTAAAAGAGGAGAGAGGCTGAGGGGACCGGAGGAGTACCTCTTCATTCCTTAAATAGACTCACCTCTGATCAGTCTCCAATCAGATGGTTGGAAAGACATATGAGTTCGACTGCAGTGCGTAGAGTTTCCAAACGGTTCATTCCAGTTTTTTTTGTGCTTTTTAAAAATGTGTTTGTTGTTCAGTGTCATAGGTCACGGCCAGACATAGTTTCAGTTCTCTGCACACTGGCATTAATTTATTCAATAAAGCTGAAACTATTCAACATATTTTGTAGTATTATTTCGGTTTGATTCAAATGAATTTCCTATCATTTCCTGGGGCTTGAGGACGTTTTATGTCGATGGAGTTCTTAATTAGTGTGTGTGTATAAAACAACACTATTTATAGTATACAGTACTTACTTTGCTCTTTCTTTTTAGTATTGCTGACGGGCTGAAGTCTTTCAAAATCCATACAAATTTGATTAAAACAATGTCATGTCTTTAGCAATGCATTCAAAACAGAAAATGTCATATATCTGCCAAGTCAGACAAATCAACAGCATATGTTTTAACTCCATTAATCTCACGGTCAACACAGGGTGAATTACAAATTGTACTCTATTCCCTGCCCTCGGGATCCTGGTCAAAAGTAGTGCACTACATACACTATACAGTTCATTCGGAAAGTATTCAAACTCCTTGACTTTTTCCACATTTTGTTACATTACAGCCTTGTTCTAAAATGCATGAAATACATTTTTCCCCTCATCAATCGACACACAATACCCCATAATGACAGAGCGAAAACAGGGTTTTGAACATTTTTGGCAAAAGTATTAACACTCAAAAACAAAACTACATTATTTAGGTAAGGATTCAGACCCTTTGCTATGAGACTCGAAATTGAGCTCTGGTGCATCTTCTTTTACATTGGTCAGCCTTGAGATGTTTCTACAACTTCACCTGTGGTAAACTTTACCTGTGGTAAATTCAATTGATTGGACATGAATTGGAAAGGCACAAACTTGCACCATCCATACGGTCAACCTGTCTATATAAGGTCCCACAATTGACAGTGCATGTAAGAGCAAAAACCAAGCCATGAGGTCAAACGAATTGTCCGTAGAGCTCCGAGACAGGATTGTGTCGAGACACAGATCTGGGGAAGGGCACCAAATCATTTCTGCAGCATTGAAGGTCACCAAGAACACAGGGGCCTCCATCATTCTTAAATGGAAGGAGTTTGTAACCACCAAGAGTCTTCCAAGAGCTGGCTGCGAAACTGAGCTCGGAAGGAGCTCCAGAGTTCCTCTGGGGAGAGGACAACCATCTCTGCAGCACTCCACCAATCAGGCCTTTATGGTAGAGTGGCCAGACGGAATC
This sequence comes from Oncorhynchus clarkii lewisi, assembly GCF_045791955.1. Classification (NCBI taxonomy): domain Eukaryota; kingdom Metazoa; phylum Chordata; class Actinopteri; order Salmoniformes; family Salmonidae; genus Oncorhynchus; species Oncorhynchus clarkii. The sequence goes on from NC_092165.1 coordinate 30,438,801, forward strand.
CGCTCCTCAGTAAAAGGCACACGCTTGGAGTTTGCCAAAAGGCACCTAAAACACTCTGACCATAAGAAACAAGATTCTCTGGTCTGATGAGACCATGACTGAACTCGTTGGCCTGAATTCTAAGCATCAGGTCTGGAGGAAAACTGGCACCATCCCTACGGTGAAGCATGGTGGTGGCAGCATCATGCTGTTGGGACGTTTTTCAGCGGCATGGACTGGGATACGAGTCAGGATCGAGGGAAAGATGAATGGAGCAGAAGTACAGAGAGATCCTTGAGGAAAACCTGCTCCAGAGCGCTCAGGTCCTCAGTCTGGGTTGAAGATTCACCTTCCAATAGGAAAATGACCTTAAGCACACAGCCAAGACAATGCTGAAATGGCTTCGAGACAAGTCTCTGAATGTTCTTGAGTGGCCCAGCCAGAGCCCAGACTTGAACCCTTTTGAACATGTTTGGAGAGACCTAAAAATAGCTTTGCAGCGACGATCCCCATCCAACCTGACAGAGCTTGAGAGGATCTGCAGAAAAGATTGGGAGAAAGTATCCAAATACAGGTGTGCCAAGCTTGTATCGTCATACCTAAGAAGATTTGAGGCTGTGATCGCTACCAAAGGTGTTTCAACAAAGTACTGAATAAAGGGTCTGAATACTTATGTAAATGTGATACTTCAGTTTGTTTTATTTCTACATTTGCAAACATTTCTAAAAACATGTTTTTGCATCGTCATTATGGAGCATTGTGTGTAGATTGATGAGAGAAATACAAGCCACGAGATGGTAGGACAAACAAGCTCACAGAACGGGACCGCCGACTGCTGAAGCGTGTAAACATTGTCTGTTCTCGGTTGCAACACTCACTACCAAGCTCCAAACTGTCTCTGGAAGCAATGCCAGCACAAGAACTGTTCGTCGGGAGCTTCATTTGGACTGAGTGAAAAGTGGAAAACGTGTTCTCTGGAGTGATATGCATCACGCTTCACAATCTGGCAGTCCGACGGACAAATCTGGGTTTGGCGGGTGTCAGGAGAACGCTACCTGCCCCAATGCATAGTGCCAACTGTAAAGTTTCGTGGAGGAGGAATCATTTTCTGGGGCTGTGTTTCATGGTTCGGGCTAGTCCCCTTAGTTCCAGTGAAGGGAAATCTTAACGCTACAGCATACAATGACATTCTAGATGATTCTGTGCTTCCAACTTTGTGGCAACAGTTTAGGGAAGGCCCTTTCCTGTTTTATAATGACAATGCTCCTGTGCACAAAGCAAGGTTCATACAGAAATGGTTTGTCGAGATCGGTGTTGAAGAACTTGACTGGCCTGCACAGAGCCCTGACCTCAACCCTATCGAACACCTTTGGGATGAATTGGAACGCCGACTGCTAGCCAGGCCTAATCAGCCAACATCAGTGCCTGACCTCACTAATGCTCTTGCGGCTGAATGGAAGCAAGTCCCCGCAGTAATGTTCCAACATCTAGTGGAAAGACTTCCCAGAAGAGTTGAGGCTGTTGTAGCCGCAAAGAGGGGACCGACTCCATATTAATGCTTATGATTTTGATATGTGATGTTCGACGAGCCGGTGTCCACATACTTTTGGTCATGTAGTTTAGGTAATAGACTGCTATTTTGGGTACAGCCCCACAAGCAGGGATCTTTTCAACATCATGGGGGATGTGACCCCAACAAACACTTTTACTCCAGTTGCAACTTCTTTCCTATAGAGCTGACCAAACGTGATCCTTATCACACTCGTCTCACAACCACTGTTACATAATCTTTCAGCCTGGGTAGTTGCAAGTGTCTCTGTGTCTGTGCACCTCTTTAACCTCGACCCCTCATATGGGTTTCGAGGTTAGGTAAGACGTTACTCGAGATATCTCGATAAGCAACGGCAAGCACCACCACTTTCTCTCGCGTCACTTCCCTTCTTTTCCTTCTCTGCGTCTCTTACACTCCATCTCTATTAATTGTCTCCTTCTCTCGCCCCTCCTCCCCCTCCTCGTTTAACTTATTCTCACTTTAGGGTGATTGGGACCACAGGGCTAAGTGACGCATCCTGTTCACAATAACGTTGGCTGGCAGTGGCAGTGGCAGAGTGGCACTGGCACTTCCACCCTCTCTCTTTCTCCTCCTCCACTTCCTCTCTCTCTCTCTCTCCTTCCCCAGCTTCAGCCTGGACGGCTGGCAGTAGCACTCTTTCTCTCAGACAGATGAGGGGATGGGGGCAGACATGCAGGGATGGAGGAAGAGAGAAAGATTGCAGGCCAGAAGCAGATCTCTTACTCCGCCACTCTGCTGTTGTCTTCATAACTCAACACAGCTCACCTACTACAAACAAACGCCACCAGCACATTACTCACTCACTCACACAGTCACAGTCACTACTTATGAATGTCTATGACTATGCTGACGCCCACACACACTCGGTACATTCTCTAGTAATGTGTAGTAAGGTACTGAGGAGCGTTCAGCGTACAGGTTAGTACAGTCAAAGGTCCCTATCTCTCTGGTCACCAGATGCTGTTTATCCCAACTGCACCGCTGGCTCCCATCCCCTCTCCTCCTCTCATTCCATCCCTCCATCCTCCTCTCCTCTGCTCCCCCCTTCCTACCAGGGGAGTGGCTGACTTTCAGAGAACAGAAGAGGGCTTAGAGGGAAAAATCAATAACACATGATTTATTGATCACTAAAAATTATTATCCTCATTAGCCCCCCAAAGGGACCTCAGCGTTCAGCAGATGACAAAATGTCATCCCCATCCCTCCCTCTGGCCCCTTCCCCGGCCCTGCCTAACACAAAAATCATCCCCAGTTGTTTTCTGTGTCCCGATTCTCCACCCTGCTTCCAAAGTGTGCACTTGTACACTTGCTCGCATGGATTCCACAATTGTGGAAACCTCAAGCCAATGCTTACTTCAATCCTATGAGGGGGAGGGTGCGCAAGTGCACACTTTGGGAGATGAGTGGAAAATCAGGACGCAGCCGTTGTCATCGTTGACAGTCTCCACTTGGTTGTAACCCAGAATAACTCAAACCCAGAACAAGGTCTGGTGTTCTGTTCTACAGAACATCTACAACTCTTGTACAGAACTTCTACAACTGTTGTACAACCCGCCATAGAAAGATTTATGCAGTATGTTTGTCTGCTTGCACTCTCATATCTTTGACTGAAATCCTATACAGTGTATACATCTCATCTTTGAGGATTAAACCTTTAAGATATCTTTTGTCCTTACTGAGTCAGAGTGTAGCCTATTTGTTTTCGTTTACCATAGGGCCAGAAACCAATGGTTGTCCGGCAGCATTTCAACGAAGATTAGAAAGAAAGATGGCAAAACGCCTGTATGTGTTCAATACTACACTCACAATTACCAGGGCTTGTGCTAGCTAATAACTGTGAAAGTGCAATCCCTGCCTTGCCTCTTGTTTTGATCTCTCTGTGAAGGTGATTGTTTTCTATTGCATGAAAAATGTATTTGGAGTGCATTTTGTGTACAACTTTACAACATGTAAAATGTGTTTATTTTCAGGGGGGGGATTAGGCTGGCGTACAGAATGAATGATGTGGCGGCTCACGGATCTGATATGGGGAAAACACAAACACAGGCGGGCAGGCAGCGTGTCAGTGTAGTGTAGCTGGAGTCCCATTTACACTGTTATGGAGCTTGCTCTTTAATTACCTGGAGGCCTTGGTGTGCTAATGCTGTAGGAGCCTGACTTACTCCCACATCACCAACCACTGCTAATACACATACACTCTCTTACACACACACATTCTTTCAGACACACACACACACACACACACACACACACACACACACACACACACACACACACACACACATATAAACTTATAACAGCCCTGAGACATGTCCTTCCTTAGGAAATGGCATATCTGAATATGTGATTGTGGACACCCAGGACACCCAGGACGAAAGCCCCCTCCTCTCTATAAAGCCAGAGAGAGGGGTAGGCCAGGGCCCTGTCTTCCTGTTCCTCAACACTTTGAGTCATGCAGTCTCTCTCTCCTCTCACTGCTGGACAACAGATCGTTGGCACTGAACGCATCTCATAAGCACTCAATATAATTCCCCACTCTTTCACTCCCCCAGAACAGTGTGCGTGTGTGTGTGTGTGTGTGTGTGTGTGTGTGTGTGTGTGTGTGTGTGTGTGTGTGTGTGTGTGTGTGTGCATGCTTGCGTGTGGTAGTTTATTGAAAAGGGAAGGGGCCAGATGAGGGATCGAGGGTGGGGGTGTAGTGGCGAGGAGATCAAATGTGTTTTTAATTCATTCAAGACACTGCAGTAAAAACCATGTTTTAATTAAGCTAGAGGGGTCAGGCCTCTCCGTACCCAAACCTCTCGCCCAATTACTGGGCCATCTTTACTCCTTATGTTCCCACAATGCAAATGAAAACCTCACCGGCGGCATTATGTTATGTATTTTATGGGTGTTTTTTTACTGGAGGACACAGGGCGGATGGGCAGACGGTGTGGAGGGGAATTGAAATCACCCCCACGGACGGACGGGTAGATGCTAACACAAATCAAGAGTTGAGCTGACAGTGTGTGTGTAGTGTGTACCGATGCTCAGGCCCTTATGTTCAGTAAGCTTTCGCGCTGAATTTATGACGAGTTACGCCGTGCTGGGATGTTGTCAAGTTTGGTTCAGCTAGAGAGGGTTGGTTCTGCTAGAAATAGAGGGGTAATCTGTTGAGAGCTAATCACATGCCGACTTAGATTACTACTTTATAGCATGAGTTTTTAGCATGACGACTGCAATGAAGACAGAGGTGAGACATGGCTGCATAATAGATGTGCTGAAGTGCTGAAGGCAAGGGCCGCTGTGTGTGTGTCCATTTATTATTGCCCTTCTGTCCCCTTCTATCCCCTCCCGTCCCTTGCTGTCCCCAAACTGTCCCCTCCTGCCTGCCCCCGCTGGCTAGATTATCCTTCATGTCCCGTGTGGCTGCAGCAGGGCTGGCAGCAGGGCTGGAGGGGCACAGCCGCGCCTGTGGAGGGGGGTGACTGGATGTTCCATCACCGGACGGTCACCACTCATAATGATGCATGGAACAGGCCTGGACACAGTGGGACACAGGCAGTCAGGTACACAGGAACCTTTAAAAAACCACAGCCACACAGACACAGGTAAATATGTGTGAATAAGTGCTGGAATACTATATGACATTACTGCTTTTGAAATGAGGAGGTCACTGATAATGTCACAGTCTTCTCCACAGGCGCGTGGGCTAACAGGCAGTTTTCTGAATCTGTGATAGGCTTGTTGAATGTAGCGGCCTCTTGAATGTTTCAGGAGAATGTCTTCCTTCTTCTCCATGTTAGAGATGATAAATATTACCTGTAGATAATAGATGAAGTAGCTACACCAATGACTTATCAAGCTAAATGAGGCTTCATCAGGCTTCCCACTTTCTAAGCTGTCTGTTGCTGAAAGTGGCCAGGGGCCACCTGATGACACTGTCTAGACTACACTGCTAGGGTCTGATTTGTTCATCAATGCCAGCATTTTGTTGTGTTTAATTCCTGTATCCTAGCACATTAGGCTCACAGCAAACATGTGTGATCTGCATGCATCATGGAAAATGTTACAATACAATAAGCTCTCTCCTCCGTAAACGCGCCAAACGGCAGTGGGAACAGCAGTAGCTTGGCTTGACAACATATTTTCTAACTGCATCTCCCCACTCTGCCTCCCATTCACCCTCCATCAAATGAAAATAGTTGGAAATGGGGAATTCCACTTCCCACCACTATTGTTGATTTGCTAGGCTGTGTAAAATGAAAGAGAAAACAGAGGGGAGGGAAAAGATATCTTGGCTTGCATTGTGCAGTTTAAATTCTGGTTCTGTTGATTCTTAATTACCATCATGTCTAAAAAAAAGAGTGGAGTGTGTGTGTGTGTGTGTGTGTGTGTGTGTGTGTGTGTGTGTGTGTGTGTGTGTGTGTGTGTCCGTGGTTGTGTGTGTGTTTGCATGTGTTTTGTTTCCCTTGAAAACTGTTACTGGAATGTTATAAGGGAAAGGAAAGCAGATTTAGGCCATTTTAAATCAAAAGGCCCAACACTGGTGTGCCGGCTAGAGTTTTTAGGACCCATTTTGCTCTTATCAGATATGCTACACTAGACACACACTTTGTGCAGAGGGTGAGACGCTCCCTTCTTTTAAATGAAACCTGAGAGTAAGCTGCGCGGCTCGGCAAGAGGCTTGTGCTGCTCAGGGTAAAATTATACTGTCTTTTCTATGTAGCAGCTAAAAACATACTGTTTTCACGACATCCCAGTGCAGCTCCACTGTTAGGACCACAAGGCTTATATGGCTGTGTGAAATTATACTTACTTACTGTGTTTCTCAACCCCAGGCTCTGGGCTGTTGCTGACCTGTCTGTCCCTTACTCCAGTTCAGTCTGATCTCAAGTGCGACAATACTTTTATTTGACACAATTCACAAAGGAGGAGAGAGTTTGGAGTGATCTATTAATTTAACGTCAGTATTGAGCCAGTGTGGTTTGTATGCTAATGCTGCAAGGCCGCTCAGGTCAGATATTACCAACTGTAGAAAAAAGAGAAGGAAGTAGTTATGCAGTCAGCAGGCAGGTGCAGAGACAGAGACGGTAAGAGAAACGTGTGATGTGGTTTATGTATGCGAGACCGACAGTGCTGCGAATGTGTGTACACAGATATTAGCATAAAAAAGCTCTGCATATGATCTGAGTACTTTTGGAGGAGTTGGAAAAAAGAGAGAGATTGCAAGAGAAAGAGAGAGACAGAGCTATTGTGCGTGCGCGCGCGCGCGTGTGTGTGTGTGTGTGTGTGTGTGTGTGTGTGTGTGTGTGTGTGTGTGTGTGTGTGTGTGTGTGTGTGTGTGTGTGTGTGTGTGTGTGTGTGTGTGTGTGTTTATGAACGTTTGCTTGTGAGTGTGTCTCTGTGTGTGAATGAGAAAGAGAGCTACTTTGCAAGCTGGAGACGATCACATGCTGCTGTCTACAGAGCCTCCTCTACACGCTCATTCATGCATAATCTCTCCCTGCAGCCTCCCTGCTCAGCCTGTATGTGCAGGTGAACTCGCTCTCTCTCGGACGCATACAATAAAGCATGTAAAGCAGCAGACAGATACTGCTCAAGTCAAGCCTGATTAGAACATACACCGCCTGAGCAGGGAGTGGGAGGGATGGGAGTGCAGCAACACAAATACAAGCAAAATAACTCAGTTTAATCAAACTTGTATTGATCCAGAAATGGAGAGCTTGGGACTATACGGTTATATCTGCATTTTTCCCCAAATTGAGTTATTGACATACACTCTTGGGAAAAAGGTGCCATTTAGAACCAAAAGGGTTTCGTCAGCTGTCCCCATAGGAGAACCCTTTGAAGAACCCTTTTTGGTTCCATTTATAACCCTTTTCTATTCCATGTAGAACTCTTTCCACAAAGGGTTCTATTCTGGAAAAAAAATATTAACGCAGCATGTAAATGTGTTGGTTCCATGTTTCCTGAGCTGAAATAAAATATCTCAGATCTTACTTCTCTCAGTTTGTGCACAAATGTGTTTACATCCCTGTTAGTGATAATTTCTCCTTTGCCAAGATAATCCATCCACCTGACAGGTTGGGCATATCAAGAAGCTGATTAAACAGCATGATCATTACACATGCACCTTGTGCTGGGGACAATGAAAGGCCAAAATGTCCCGTTTTTTTCACACAACACAATGCCACAGATGTCTCAAGTTTTGAGGGAGCGTGCAATTGGCATTCTGACTGCAGGAATGTCCACCAGAACTGTTGCCAGAGAATTGAATGTTCACTTCTCTACCATAAGCCACCTCCAACGTAGTTTTAGAGAATTTGGCAGTATGTCCAACCGGCCTCACACGTGTAACCATGCCAGCCCAGGACCACCACATGCGGCTTCTTCACCTGTGGGATTGTCTGAGAACAGCCACCCAAACATCTGATGAAATTGAGGATTATTTCTGTCTGTAATAAAGCCCTTTTGTAGGGAACGACTCATTTTGATCGGCCTGGCTCCCCAGTGGATGGGCATAAGCCCTGTCAGGCCCATCCATAGCTGTGCTCCTGCTCAGTCATGTGAAATCCATAGATTATGGCCTAATACATTTATTTCAATTCACTGATCCTCATATGAACTGTAGCTCAGTAAAATCATTGAAATTGTTGCATGTTGCGTTTATATTTTTGTTCAGTAGACATGGAACTCAAAGCGCTCTACCTGGAACCAAAAAGGGTTCTCCTATGGGGACAGTCGAAGAACCCTTTCAGAACCATTGCTTTGTTGAATGTTCTCTACCTATATAGTACTCTAAATATAATACACCCCAATTCATGTTGTTAAGTTCAAAAGAATACAAGATAAAAAAATTGTTGACAACTTTCAAACCAATGAGTGTTGGAACTTTAAAGCCAATTGTTTCCGCATCAGCCTTATAGAACCTTATAGTCCCAAGCTCTCTAAATTAAATAAAGGTAAAATCACAGAATGGTTATATTATTGGTACTGTAAATATGTACTCTAGTCACTACTCAAAGACTCAGTGTTGCATGTCTAAGATGTCAGGTGCAACATGATTCCGTCACGTGTATAGTCTGTCAGTTCCAAGAGACTCAGCTTACACATGCGTATGCTCATTAACATGAACACCCTAATAAACACGGGTTCCGTGTACCTGCACCGCTAGCTTGTAGAACCTTCAGAGAGCCAATTGGGACAGACCCCCGAGACTGTGTCATCAGCAGGGCTGGTTGGTTTGATGTCACAAAATGATGGTACTTTCTTTCTGCATTCCTCAACACTTCTCTCACGCTCACCCCCCCCCCCTCTCTCTCGTTCACTCCTCCCTCCTTCTCTCTCTCTCTCTCTCTCTCTCTCTCTTTGTGTGTTCAAACATCTGCCAGCATGTTTTTAACTCCAGTGGCGAGTGGTCTCTCATAAGTTTATACAGAGAAGCAAAATAATAATTCCACATGGCAGGTGCTCTTGATTCCTTGGTCTCTTTTGTCTGGTGTGAGACATAGCACACAGACCTATTGTTGCATATTTTAAATAGCGAGCCACACCACTGATTAGTGGGAATAGGTTCCATTCCATCATTATCATTTCTGGAGGACAAAGGAGGGATATACTGTAGGTGTTGAAATAATTGTTTGTACTGTGACTTACTTTACTTTATCAGACTTGGCCCCTGTGGTAGCTTAGGGATCTATTCAATCAGATCCGCTTTAGCCGAGCTGTCAAATCCACAAGCGGTTCCTGGCATTATACCTAAGGCGGACATTACCATTGGCTGCACGGAGTCGCATTAGCAGAAATCCCATGCAGCCTTGTTTACAAGTTGTGTGAGATGTAATCTACACCCCGATTAGGATGATTGAAATCCTCTTTATTTTATTGAATGATTTTTACATTTGACAGTCATTATTTCTATATAGCCTACACTTTCTCGTTCTGAACCTCTAAAGCGAGTGGGGCGGAGTGACTTTGTGACAATGATCGCAAGAGCAGCTGCTCACCGATTTGACAGCTCCAATGCAGTTCCACCTCTGACACCGCAGAAACATCTGCCATCAACGGTTACCGCTTGATCTGATCAAATCTAGGCCTTAGGGTTCGAGTCAGAGTTAAGCTTGATATACACTAAGAAAAGACACAGGAATAGTTCAGAAGCATCCTCTAACTGACTTCGCTACTCTCCCCATCTTTCTCGCAGTTGTCCGCCCTCTTTCTCTGTGGTTGTTGTTGTTGTCTTGTCCCCTCCTCCTTCCTCCCCCTGTCCGTTGATTCCCAACGGCATGCTAATCAGAGTTTTGTAGGTACAAATGTTGCGCTGGTCCTTGGGCCCCCTGTAGGGCCAGGTTGAGTGGCAGACGGAACCACTAATAGCAGGTGTTACCGTAGCGATGCCGAACAGCTTGCCATCTCGCCATCCCAAGTTTAGATTCAGTCCCTGGGGACCGCCATTAGACTGAGCCTCCTCTGCACTGAGGGTCCGGCCCTCACATGCACAGATGTGCTCATACACACATAAGGGCACACACATACACACAATCACACACCACACACACACACACACACACACACACACACACACACACACACACACACACACACACACACAGTATAAGCGTTCAGAGTTGTAATCAAGCAGGGGATGGAGAGATAGATAATGGTTAAAAAAGAAGAGAAGTCATTATCTTTAGCTCCCAGTACTGCAAGGTCAGTATGGAGCTGCTCATTTAGAGAATAACCACATGGGAGTTTAATATGGGTTCTACCAGAATGAGTGTTTTCCCATGATAAAATGTAAATATATACTGCCATGTATCACTATGCTGATTCATAGTTCAGAATATAATGCTGTAAAAATCATAGATAGGGAAAAGCAACTCCAAGGAACACCCCAGATATCAATCTGTCAAAGCTGGAAGTGCAGTGGGCATGACAATCTATTATTCAATTTATCTGCTTGTGTTCATGTTATTAACTAGTCACTGTGGATTTCTTATAGTCCACAGCTGGGGAATGTATTCAAGTGCTCAGTTTCTCCAAACACCACTGAACTTAGTCAAAGGGAAGTGTTTGGCATTGTTGCACGAGAAGAATGGTAAAATAGCTGTAGCCTGAACAGTGGAGCCAGCTGAGAGCTGAGAGAAGAAAAACCCTGCAATCAAAACAGAAAATGGAGAACAAATATTTGCGGAGGGAAATCAAGAGGTGACAGAGGTGGGAGGGACTGTGGCAGATGCATTTCCATAAAAACTCAGCATGTTTTATTTTGTTTATTTTCGTCCTCTTCCTCCCCCGCTCATCCTTCTCCTCATCTCTAACTCCTTCCCGCTCCACCTCCTCCCTTTCCCCTCCTCTTCCTCCTCCTCCTCCTCCTCCTCCTCCCACCCCCTCCACCTCCTCCTCCGCCTCTCCTGTGTCTGTGTGGCTGGCTGGCTGCAGGAGGAGAGGAGAGTGAAGCAACCTGGGATTCTGTGGAGAGTGGCTGCTCAGAGACATCGGCACGCTTCACTAAAGCAACACCTGCTTTAGGTGCTTCACGTCGCCACTTAAGCCCACGGGGGGGGGGGGGGTGCATACAAACAATGTTTCAGACCTCCATGTCAAAATACAGAAAGACGGCCGGTATGATGCGTTTTGCATCATATGATTCTGCGTTTTGCATCATATGATTCTGCGTTTTGCATCCTGCCAGCTGTATTTCTGTATTTTGAAAGTTATATACAGTATCTTGAAAACTTGATTGCTGACACACAAAACATTTTGGGACTATATCAACAATGACCTAATGAACAAAAATACCAAAAGATAGTTTTTAGGTGGAATTTTCCTTCCTCTCTCCCTCTCTCTCACCTCAAATTAAACTACACTATACATATATCTCTAGGACAAAATCACTGTTTCTCTGGGCACAGACGTAATTTCACTAACAGAGATAACGCTGATGAGTATGCGGTGTTCTCCCTTCCCTGTGTTCTCCCTTCCGTTCTAAGAATCAATAATCCGTGTATGAATATGTTATTAATAAAGGAGTTAAGCCGCATCTATATTTCATAGTGTTGGAAGAGAGCTTCTCCCTCATGCCATGGGGTTTAGTCCGTATCGTTCATTTATAATTAATGGGGATCACAAGGGACCTTGTATTAAGGATTGCACCACTACAGACTGAGAAAGATGGAGAAGAAGGAAAGGAAGGAGGGAGAGAGAGAGAGAGAGAGAGAGAGAGAGAGAGAGAGGAAGTGAGAGAGAGAGAGGAAGTGAGAGAGCGAGAGAGAGAGGAAGTGAGAGAGCGAGAGAGAGAGGAAGTGAGAGAGCGAGAGAAAGAGGAAGTGAGAGAGAGAGAGAGGAAGTGAGAGAGCGAGAGAGAGAGAGAGAGAGAGAGAGAGAGAGGGGTAGAGTGGGCTGGGAGAGGTCGAGAGGAAAGTGAAAGAATGCTCCATCAGCCCTTCTCTTTCGGGCTTCTACTGAACTAAAGTCAGCCGCTAACCCAGAGAAGTGGTGTGCTCCCAATTTCCAATGATGGAAATGAGAGAAATCCTGTCCAAAATCGGAAAATATTTAAGCAATAAAACAATCATTTATTTCTCTTTTTTCTAACTATCGAAGTCTATACTTAATCTTCAAAGCAGTCGAGTGCAGTCGAGTGAGAGGTATTCTCCAGAAAAATTGTGGTTATCCGTCTATTGTTCTTTTAATTTGGAGTGGACCGTCAGAGAGATACTTTTTTCTACAAAAACAAAAGTGTTGAAGATGTGAGGATGTGTATCAGTCCGGGATCTGTCTCTGATTTGTCCTGGGCAGCGGAGACTGAAAAAGGCCTGATTTGTGCAGTTTGGCTGCAGGAGAGGAGAAAGACAGTGCTGACAAACGCATTAATTACTTTAGCAACTTCATTTTTTAATTAACCTTACACGCCAACCTCCAGGTAGAGCCTCGCAGGCAGATGAGCAGAGCAAAGGCCCGAGCACTCGCATGTCTTCATCCACCCGCTGTGGAGGAAGACATGAAAGGGGGGAAAGAGATAGAAAGGGGGAAAGAGATAGAGGAGAGAAAAGATGAGGTGAGGAGAGATTACGTTTTTTTCCCCCCGAAACAATAGTCTGTCCCGTCCTAAAACAGAAGATAAGGTTGTCATTATTAACAGGCATTTAGAATCTCACTTCTCCTAATTAATAAACATAATGTCCGACTGAATACTTTTTTGGTTTTCATTTACCTCCTCAATGAAATGTTTTATTTTTGGCCTGATATGGGTGTGTCAGCTATTCTGAGGAATCACGAGTTAGTATTTTTGTTTTTTTCTTGACTTGACCACTCTGTGCTACACTTTGTGCTTCCCGTAGCTTCCCTCCACCCCATCTCTATCTCTGATGAACCGGTCAGTTATATGGAGGTGAGAGAAAGAATGAGGAAAGTCAGACAAAGGAAGCAGAGGACGTCAGGGAGAAAAAGAAAACGTCATTAGAGGAAGTGTGATTATGGTGTCAATGTGTGACCTAGCAGGATTAGTCATACTCTATCATTACCACTTATTATGACCGAGGACCGTAGTTTTTCCATATGATACAGCCCTAAGACACCGAATGCATCCCAAAAGGCACCCTATTCCCCTGGTCAAAAGTAGTTCACTATAAAGGGAATAGGGTGCCTTTTGGGACTCGCCCAACTCTTAAATGCAACACAGATTTGACACTAGTCTATTGTGTAGTCCACTTTGGGACATAACGACAATCTACCAGCAGTTCACATGAACCGTTTTGTAATTCTAATAGTAATCATTTCACAAACGAAATCTTTATATTTGTAACTATAAACAGCAGACATTATATAGAAAACATGTGGATTATAAGTATATTTTGGAGCAAATCTGACGATAAATCTATATCTCTGACAGCTACTTATTTTTTTATATTTTTTTTCCTTCCAAGTCCATAGTGTACATTGTTGGCTTCTCTCCATCCATCACTGCAGTGTTGAAACATAATATCCACAATTGCAAATTAGCGTGAAGACAAACTTTCAGACAGCTTTTGGCATCGCACTCCCTGTGAGTAACCAGAGATGGAGACAAGACCAAAACATTGATTTGGAGCCTGATCCACCCGGACTAGAACCCCTACAGTTCTTCCAGTTCACATCCACCTAAACAACTGCTAACTTTCTGGTTGGTTTTCATTGCATTGCTCAATGTTACATGACATTTTGTGTTTCTGTTCGTTTACGCACAGTTGCTGCCAGACTTGAATTGCTGTAGAAGATGAAATAACTAAAAAAGAGCATTAAGTACATAACACATGAAGCTGGTAGGTGATCCAGCATCCAATGTGCTATTCCTCTTCTCATTAAAACGTGGACGGAAAATCCAGAAGGGAAAGTGTTAATCAAATGTGTAATTATCCTGCCTCTCTTTCGCTCTCCTTCCACCCCCCCCCCTTCTCCCTCTTTCTAATTGTATTTAAATAGTTGAGTCTGTTGGTGGTTTTGGCTGGGGGGGGGGGGAGGAACGTAGGCCTCTGCCACAAGTTGAAATGTTAATTATGAGTCTGGCAGCAGAACTGAAACAGAAAGGTTTGGAGTGAATTTAATGATAAATAGAAAGCAGCTGTGACAAGTGCTGAGGCAGGGTGTAAGGCAGGGCCGGGGTGGAACTGTGTGAGGCAGGGTGTAAGACAGGGCCGGGGTGGAACTGTGTGAGGCAGGGCCGGGGTGGAACTGTGTGAGGCAGGGTATAAGGCAGGGCCGGGGTGGAACTGTGTGAGGCAGGGTATAAGGCAGGGCCAGGGTGGAACTGTGTGAGGCAGGGTATAAGGCAGGGCCGGGGTGGAACTGTGTGAGGCAGGGCCGGGGTGGAACTGTGTGAGGCAGGGTATAAGGCAGGGCCGGGGTGGAACTGTGTGAGGCAGGGCAGAGACAGAGGTGTGTGAGGCAGGGCCGGGGTGGAACTGTGTGAGGCAGGGCAGAGACAGAACTGTGTCAGGCAGGGCAGAGACAGAAGTGTGTGAGGCAGGGCTGAAACAAGGTTAAGGCAGAGCTGAGTCAGGGGTGAGAAGCTAGACTGGGGCAGGCTTGAGAGAGGCAGGACTAAAGCAGGGCTGAGGCAGGTATGTGAGAGGCAGGGTTGAGGGAGGGCTAAGAGAGGCCGGGGAGAGAGAGGGTTGAGGGAGGGCTGAGAGAGGGTTGAGGGGGGCTAAGAGAGGCAGGGTAGATGAGGCAGGGCTGAGTGAGACAGGACTGAGGCATTAATAAGGAAGGGCTGGGTCTGTGGCAGGACTGAGGCAGGGTTGATTAGGCAGCAGGGCCGAGGAAGGGCTGAGGCAAGGCTGAGGAGGGTCTGAGAGAAGCCTAGAATGTAGAGAGTGCTGAGGCAGGACGGCCTGCTCTTCCAAGGGAGACTCAACACCATGGCCAAATCCCTTTAGTGGTCCCCACGGAAAACTGGCATTATACTACTCAGCACTACGGGACAGGGGGATGAGAGTTAGAGGAGGAGAGGGGAGGGGAAGGGGGTGTTATTGAGACACACACATGCACAGACATATGGATGCTATTGCGCGTGCGGGCCATGCACACGCACAACAGCAATAAAACGCTTGCTGAAAACAGATGTACGCCTTCATTATGCATACACACCAGTACTCACACACATTAGGATGCACACAAACAGGCAAACTCCTCAACACACATAGACAAACACACACGGATTACTTAACAGAATATCGGTCCCGCGTGAACGTGGGCTACTTCATTGATATTATCATAGCGTTTATGCTATAACACTCTGTCAAATATCACGGCATAGAAATGAAGTAATTATTCACCGGGTCCTTTCTAAAGTGGAGACCGGCGAGCTGAATCGGACCCAGATATACAGTGTACAACAGAACCACGAGGAACAATGAGGATGCTGATCATGACGTTCTGAAATCATGATCAACGACAGGGAGCTGGTTTATTGTCTTAGAATGTGTAATTCTGCATCTGCCTGTGTAAAAGAAAACAGGTACGCTATCAAAGGGGATGGAGCAATGACATAATCTGCAGTTAATCGGTTCCACTGTTTATGTGCCCCTGATGAAGTAAAAAAAAAAAAAAACATTCTATCAGGGTCACACTCAGACAGAAGAGAAGAAGATATCTATAGCCACCACAAGAGGGTCCTTGTTCTCTCTCACAGAAAACGGCTCTTTAAAACAAGCAGCCGACTCAAAGCACTCCCTCCCTTGTCGAATGCTTCACCGTGGGTTGGGGGAACCCTCTCATTCAACGCAGGTTGTTCAAACCTTATTCCTCGTTTCACACACAACCAAGGTGACATGATTGTCAGAATTGTAATTTTAAAAACCAGCGGTTGTCATCTACTCTGTCTGGGGGAGTAGCCACTATATATATATATATATATATATATATATATATATATATATATATATATATATATATATATATACAGTATATATACAGTATATATGGGAGTATATATGGGAGTATATATATTATAATGCAGCATTCCTTCTTCTTTGGATGGTGGTGATCCCTGTTTAGTTTCAGATTCATTTCCTAGATTAGGGTTGGATTAGGTTATTCACCTAAAGCTGATAGAATACTCAGTCAGTCTCAATGGATGTCCTGATCATTCCTCTACTGTGTGTGTGTGTGTGTGTGTGTGTGTGTGTGTGTGTGTGTGTGTGTGTGTGTGTGTGTGTGTGTGTGTGTGTGTGTGTGTGTGTGTGTGTGTGTGTGTGTGTGTGTGTTTGTGTATGTGTGTGCGAGAGAGAGACCTCTCCTCTATATACCGGTCCTACATGATGAGATCTGCTATGGCCTACTACAGTGTAATTAGATGATCCGAGCTCAGGTTGCTGGCTGGGGCTACGTCCCAAATGGAACCATATTCCCTTTATAGTGCACTACTTCTGACCAGGGCTATGGTCAAAAGTAGTGCACTACGTAGGGAATGGGGTATGATTTAGGATGTAACCTGGCTCTTCTGGGCCTGTAACCTTAGAGACAGAAGCTACTGTATGGTACAATGACCAGAGAAGTAAGAGAACAGATTACCTTGATAATTTATATCAATCACACTTACACATTTATATAAAATGAGTAGTAAGTAGCCTAGTCTGAGCCAGAACGGCCCTCCTGTTCGGAGGCGTGAGGAAAGTACAACCCCATAGACAGGACACTACCCACTGGGCACAGACGTCAATTCAAGATCTATTCCACGTGGGTTCATAGTAATTTAATTGAAATGACGTGTGTGCCCAGTGGGTATGCCCATTTAAAAGGACATTCTATAAATTAATTCCACTAACATCATTTGTTATTATAGCTAAAGACCTTATATAGCGAAAGGTATTATTATTGCTAAATCATTATTATTATAGTTAAAGCTATAAGCTATATTTGTACTGAAAACTATTTTCCTGGATTTATTTCAGATCTAAGTGGGAATCATTTATAGCAGGCCTGCACATTTGAGGTCAGTATTATTTTGATTTCTAGACAGTTGAACAAGAGGTTGTTGGTGTTTACGAGTGTATATTTCTCCCCTTGGAAAGCATTGTTCATCTCTTTATGACAAAGGAAGCCAAGAGGAACGTTGCAACAGAATGTATGGAAAAAAGGGGTGGGAAAAGCGATTGTCTTTAATTTAACCTCAAGAAGCCAAGTTTAATTGTTTATTTATCTGTTTCACTCCCTCTCTTCCTCGTTCTCTCATTCCCTCTTGCACTCCCTCCCTCGCTCCCTTCCTCCCTCCCTCCCTCTCTATCTCTCTCTCTCTCTCTCTCTCTCTCTCTCTCTCTCCCCTCTTTTTGATGTGTTTGCCTTCACAGCTTCTGAGCACTCTCTAATTCCATCTGGCCACAACAGAGACGGCGGCTCGGCGAGAAAAAAGCATTTCCATATGTGCAAATTAGGAGACTGCCTCCCCAAAACTGCACTGCCGGCCCTCTGAAGTAGATAGCAGGGATGACGGCTGCCAAGCTTGCTAATGGCAATCAAGGGGAAGGTTTTTATTGGCCGGGGTGTGAGTCTGCGTCAGTCTGCCCCTCGCCACGCTGCACACATACTCAGCTCTGGGTGGGTACACAACAACAGACAGCAC
Source organism: Oncorhynchus clarkii lewisi (assembly GCF_045791955.1). NCBI lineage: Eukaryota > Metazoa > Chordata > Actinopteri > Salmoniformes > Salmonidae > Oncorhynchus > Oncorhynchus clarkii. The sequence goes on from NC_092165.1 coordinate 30,456,437, forward strand.
TGTACTGTAGTGCCTACCCACTTCTCTGCCCTACCCCGAGAGATGTAATGAGTCTGTCCAGGAGAAGAGGGGTGTACTGTAAAGTGCATGGTCTATAATACTACGACTACCACTTACTAGTCTTATCTGTTACTGTACTATCACAGATACCATAATAATAATAATAATAGTAACAACAACAACACAAACTATTTCATTAATGCGTTACCATATATCCAATGTAATGTAATGAGATGATTACATTTGAATTGATCTAATGCTTTGTCTAGATTGCTAATTCATACACCTGCAGTTTCGTCTGCACCCCGTCGATTACATGTATAATTCCCAACTTGAATTATAACTCCGTTTGCATGATTCAGCCAAAACAAATGTTTGCTTTTTTTTATCAAACGAAAAGGAACAGCAATCTAGCACAGTTAGGCAATAACGATTAAACCCTGTCAATTTAATCCACTGCTGGGTTTTCAAAAAACTTCTTTCATCAGTTTTATTTTATCTCTTTCCACCAAAGTGAAACAAAGCCTTTCAATAGGTGTTGGTATTTCATTCTTTCTGTCTGCTGGTTTTTCATTATACTTTTTCAAACAAAATCACACTCTTCACACTCTTCTCTCATTTTGAGACTGGATCATCCAGTCAATATCTAATGTAGCAAATGCCAAGGTGAAATTGGAACAGAACTGTATAGTATTGAGGAATCCCTCCCTCCCTCTTTGTTTCTATGTGTGTGTTACACATTTGCGGGTGTGCACGTAATTATCAAGATCCCCAAAGTACAGTATCAGTGGCAGCGCCTCAAGCCTCTGGGAGGGAGACCAACTCCACGTCAGGTATCTCCCCACTTCTCTGCCAAGGCATCGAGACCTGGCACTGCTCACCCCCGGCTTGGCTCACAGACACACACACACACACACACATACTTGGAATCAGAACTACTGCAGTGTCAGTGGGCACAGGAAGTTCAAACAGCTGGCTCAAACAAGACGTCGGCCCTACCAAAGAGATGACCCTCTCGACCTCTGGATGTTAAAACACACTAGATCACAAGATGGAGTCATGCCTACTTCAATATGCTGCCCGTGATTGGAATGGGTGGGTGGGGGGTGGGTGGGTGGGTGGGGGGGGGTGGGTGGGTGGGAGTGAATGTGTGTGTGTGTTTGTATGTTTGTGTGCGTGTGTGTAGTAAGTCTCTGGCATTGGCGCTGGGCAGTGAAAAGATCCAAAAACAGGAGTGCATTTCTGAGGACCCAACAACATGCCTGGGGCCCAAATGGCATCTTGGGTACCCATGACCCTCTAGTGGCCTGGGACCCAGCTGTGATGCACTGGGCATCTGCCAGCTAGAGGACAAATCTGTCCCCAAACACACACACATGCACGAACAGACCCCCCCCCCCCCCCCCCCCCCCCACACACACACACACACACACATGACATACACACGGCCTATTTGTTGTCTATTCGTTTGTTTGATTCATGTACAATTCTATGTGATGTCGATAAAGGGAGGTTCTGGTTTGAGTAGAATGATATCTGATGTTCTGTCTACTGGGAGACTGGGGTGGAGGGATGTTTGCTCTCTAGACAACAATACACACTCACTAGCCATATTGAACAATCAGTCATTTGAATAGGTCACACAATAGCAGAAGGTAGAACTATCACAAAAAAGAACAAGTCCATAACATACTTTGATAAAATATATGGCAACAGCACAACAAAATTGAGAACTACTTCTCTTCTTCACCCTCTCGGAATTTCCACTATGTTCTTGGCCCCTAAAATATTACCTTGTCGGAGAGGTAATAATTATTTCTAGAAAGGCTTATAATGTTTCCGCGGCGACGCGCCGGCTGCCGTACGCATTAATTCCATGGTAAGAGCTTCAATGATTCTCTGATCCTAGCGGCGTTCGCTCCCGCTGTCTAATATTCGGATATGACTGAATGGCAAGTGTGCTTAGAACAGACACCTATTCAATAGAGTAGGAGGGTACATTCTTCTATTCCTTCATCTCCGTCTACAGCCCTATCCAGAGCCAAGATGCTCCTTACATCGCTTTGTGTCTGCAGGCTGTTTTTTTCCCTTATTTTTCATTTTTTTCTTCTCTTCCTTTCACTGGGGGCTCAGTTCCATCCTTAGTTGCCCCCCTCCCCCCCCCCCCCCCCCCCCCCCCCCCCCCGTAATCTGTGCCATTCCACTCGTCAGGTAGCAACATGCAAATGCAGGCTCTGTTCCACTGTGGCAGACAGAGAGACAGATAGAGAGACGAACAGACAGGCAGGTAAAAAAGAGAAAGGGAAAGGGGATACCTAGTCAGTTGCACAACTGAATGCATTCAACCAAAATGTTTAACCCAACCCCTCTGGATCCGAGAGGTGCCTTAATCGCCGTCATGTCCAATGTCCAAATCATGTCCAAATCATGTCCAATCAATTGAATTTACCACAGGTGGATTCGAATCAAGTTGTAGAAACATCTCAAGGATGACAAATAGAAACAGTATGCACCTGAGCTCAATTTCGAGTGTCATAGGAAATGGTCTAAGTACTTCTGGAAATACATTTCTAAAAAACCTGCTTTCGCTTTGTCATTATGGGGTATGTAGGGGTATTATGGGGTATGTAGGGGTATGTAGTGGTATGTAGGGGTATTATTGGGTGTGTAGATTTAAGGATGTAACGTTAAAAAATGTGGAAAAAGTCGTGGTCTGAATACTTTCCGAATGTAGCGTATACAAAAAAATAAGGGAATAAATACAAACATAAGGGAATAAATACAAACATAAGGGAATAAATACAAACATAAGGGAATAAATACAAACATAAGGGAATAAATATGTGTTTTTGTATTATTTCAGGCTGTTGTCTGATATGAGTTTACATAAGCACGCATCCGTTGCACTATGTAGAGTATTTTTATTAAACATTGTTTACAAACGTTAATGGGGAAAAATAAACACCCTATTACCGAACCCTTTTCTCAACAAAGAACCATGCTCATAAGGTTCTAAATGGAACATGTACGTTGATGTAATGAACCGTTTCCTAAGACTACTTTAAAGATTTGTATTTTTTTATTATGTATTGCACCAAAGAAGGGTTCTGCTATGGTTTACAACCCATGCATTTTTTTATTTTTTTTATTCTGGTCAGCCATATTATATTGTTAAAATACCATAGGTGTTACTATTGTGTTAATTGACTAGTTGAATCAAGTGAGCTACCCCTGGAACAGCTGGGGGGGTCCCTGAGGAGAGAATTGAGAACCACTGACTGATTTAATAAACCATTCTCAATTGACACAAGGCCATATGTGAGTCTTTCTTAAGACACTATCGCTGGCCACAGTCATACATGATATGTAATGGCATAACACAACATATTAGATCAACTGGAATGACACACTTACGGTTGCACAAATAGAGCTGTAAGCAAACCACTGCCGAAAATATTCGAATTAGCAACTTCCCCCACATTTGAATTATCTCAAAAAGAGCAACAAAAAAAACCTGTAAACCACCATTGAAGAGCTCAGAGGGTTATTTGAGTCAGTATGGTTCCACATAGAACCATCACCCCTCCCAAAGAACCCTTGAGGACCCCTCATTTTAAATGTGTAACTAGCTAGTCTCCCTCTGAAGGGTTTGCTAATGCTAATAAGATAGTGTTAGCACTCAGCATCCTTAAAGTTGTCGGTCAGAGTTATTTAACCTCTACAAGTGTAAGCCGTTGGGGGTGGGGGAGGGTCTGCTAGCACATGAAAATGTTTTAAGATGGTCATACCATGAATCATTTATCTGTTTGATTAAGAATGTGAGGAACCCTTTAGGTATATAAAAATATATACATAAAAAAACTATTTGATAAAATATTGAGTTTGGCCTACTACTATAGCCTATAAAAACACATTGAATAACTCAATCATAAATGTAAAAAAAAAAAAAAGACAGACATAAAAAAATTATCATACGGAATTAAGGTTTTGAAGTGTCTGTCATATGTGACCGACTGCCTTGATTCAGTCCTATGTAGCAACATTTGAAATTGTGTTTTTTACATTGGATAAAAGCAGAGACACAGAGCTACAAAATGGTATATCAAGCACAGCATTTGAGGAACAATGGGAAAGTAATTCTGCTTTGAAAATGTATGAACTTGTAACCTCACTTTTGAAAAAATTGCCTTTGAATGTTGTGATACATACTGGAGAGCTCTTCTTTGTCTACACCCATTCAGCATCGTTCACACCCTCTTAAGCTTCAGCCCCCACCCAAACTCTGTGAATTTTACTCTCCCTAGCAGAGCTGGTTAGGCTGTTTTCAGGTTATCCAGAGCATTGGTGACTGTACCTGTGATGCTGGCAACAATTTAATAAAGCTTTTTTGCCGACGTTTACTGACATGGGCCATATTCAACGAGTGTTGAGCGTTCGTAAATTCATCAGTTATTCTGCGCTCTGGCACACTCAAATGAGAGTGCTCTGATATCGGAGTAGCTGGCCAAACTGAATTTACGAACGCACCCAAAATGGTTACTTGCATTATGGAGTCTTTTGTTAAGACATTTAGCTAGCTAGCTAAACAATGAACCATAATCTCATGACTACCCATTACTACCCTGCATGAATCTGCAGGTACCCATCAGGTCCATCAGGTTCAATGTTATCTAGCTAAAAATAGGCTATAACTAGCCAAACAAATGCCTCTGAGATACGAATGATAAGATCATACATGTAACGTTAGCTTGCTAGCTAGCTAACAGTACACTTTAACTTGAAATGAAAAGACTTTATGTCAAAATGAGAAACATGTAATATCTGAAAATGTAGCTAGCTAGACTATCTTACCCGTGGTCTGAAATCGGAGTAGATAGCCAAAGGGAATTTACCAACTAACGTCAAGTCTATCAACAGTTGTTGCAGAGACATTCTATTGAAATGGATACTCGCAGAGTCTTTTGCTAAGACACGTAGCTAGCTAGCTAACTAAACATTGAACTACAGTATAATCCCAATTTATGACGTTACTACCCTCACATTAAGCATCTCCAATCCAAAATTGAATATAGAATCGGCATCCTATTTCGCAACAAAGCATCCTTCACTCATGCTGCCAAACATATTCTCGAAAAACGAAAATAAAACTATCCTCCCGATCCTTGACTTCGGCGATGTCATTTACAAAATAGCCTCTAACACTCTACTCAGCAAATTGAATGCAGTCTATCACAGTGCCATCCGTTTTGTCACTAAAGCCCGATATACTACCCACCACTGCGACCTGTATGCTCTCATTGGCTGGCCCTCGCTTCATATTCGTTGCCAAACCCTCTGGCTCCAGGTCATCTACAAGTATTTGCTAGGTAAAGCCCCGCCTTATCTCAGCTCACTGGTCACAATAGCAGTACCCACCCATAGCACGTGCTCCAGCAGGTATATTTCACTGGTCACCCACAAAGCCAATTCCTCCTTTGGCCGCCTTTTCTCCCAGTTCTCTGCTGCCAATGACTGGAACGAATTTCAAAAATCCCTGAAGCTGGAGACGCATAACTCCCTCATTAACTTCAATCACCAGCTGTCAGAGCAGCTCACAGATCACTGCACCCATCTGTAAATAGCCCATCCAACTACCTCATCCCCATACTGTTATTTATTTTTGCTCCTTTGTATCTCTACTTGCACATTCATCTTCTACACATCTATCAGTCACGTGTTTAATTGATAAATTGAAATTATTTAGCCTCTATGGCTTATTGCCTTACCTCCCTTTATCTTACCTCATTTGCACACATTGTATATAGACTTTTTTAATTCTTTTTTCTTTTTTTCTATTGTGTTATTGACTGTATGTTTGTTTATTCCATGTGTAACTCTGTGTTGTTGTTTGTGTCACACTGCTTTGCTTTATCTTGGCCAGGTCGCAGTTGTAAATGAGAACTTGTTCTCAACTAGCCTACCTGGTTAAATAAAGGTGAAATAAAAATGAAAAGGCAACTGCAGGTAGCTAACCAACCAGGTTCAATGTTAGCTAGCTAACATTGGGCTATAACGAGCCAAGTAAATGGCTCTGAGATATGAATAATAAGAGCATACATGTAATGTTAGCTAGCGAGCCAGCCAACTAATGTTAGCTAGCTACCAGTACACCTTAACTTGAAATGAAACCATTTTCTGTCAAAATTAGAAACATGTAATATTTGAAAATATACCTACCTAAACTGTCTTACTTGTACACATCATAGATGGACGCGTCTCCTGTCACGGATGCCATGGTTGCCCTGAATTTAAAGATGTAATCAGGAGACAGGTGTTTTATCCATCTCTTTAGCTATCATACTCGAATTCCACTGATTTCAGAACTCGGTCCTCCAGAAAGTGGAGAGCAACGCTTATGAAGTTGTATAATGCTATACATTAAAAAAACCTGCGTTAAACAGGATTCCCTCACATACTGACCAGCTCAAATAGACAGAAGTGTGCTATATGGCGGACCAATCCAAACTCATCTCTCGGCATGTCCAGCCCACTCATTATCTCAGCCAATCATGGCAAGTGGGAAGGTTGCTGACTTTTTCTTAGGCTCGTAACTTAACATGTTTTATTGTATTGGCATTGTTGTGGAAATTCAGTACTGAGAGAGATTTGGTTATTTCTTCAAACAATCATCTTTATTTAATATCGATTAATTATTGCAATAATGCAGAGTACTTTATATAGCTGACACTTACCATGCTCACTGGTTAGTTTAACACCCCTCATGCAGACCAAGGAGCATCATAAGCCACTCTGGGTTCATCCTGTCGTTATCTGTACGTGGATTGTTGTCTTATCCCCACCCTGGCTTAGTTTCCCAGACTGACAATGAGGAATTGTTCTAAACTCCTCCTGGCTATCAAATCAAATCAAATCAAATCAAATTTATTTATATAGCCCTTCGTACATCAGCTGATATCTCAAAGTGCTGTACAGAAACCCAGCCTAAAACCCCAAACAGCAAGCAATGCAGGTGTAGAAGCACGGTGGCTAGGAAAAACTCCCTAGAAAGGCCAAAACCTAGGAAGAAACCTAGAGAGGAACCAGGCTATGTGGGGTGGCCAGTCCTCTTCTGGCTGTGCCGGGTGGAGATTATAACAAAACATGGTCACGATGTTCAAATGTTCATAAATGACCAGCATGGTCGAATTATAATAAGGCAGAATAGTTGAAACTGGAGCAGCAGCACAGTCAGGTGGACTGGGGACAGCAAGGAGTCATCATGTCAGGTATTCCTGGGGCATGGTCCTATGGCTCAGGTCAGTTGAAACTGGAGCAACAGCACAGCCAGGTGGACTGGGGACAGCAAGGAGTCATCATGTCAGGTAGTCCTGGGGCATGGTCCTAGGGCTCAGGTCCTCCGAGAGAGAGAAAGAGAGAAGGAGAGAATTAGAGAACGCACACTTAGATTCACACAGGACACCGAATAGGACAGGAGAAGTACTCCAGATATAACAAACTGACCCTAGCCCCCCGACACATAAACTACTGCAGCATAAATACTGGAGGCTGAGACAGGAGGGGTCAGGAGACACTGTGGCCCCATCCGAGGACACCCCCGGACAGGGCCAAACAGGAAGGATATAACCCCACCCACTTTGCCAAAGCACAGCCCCCACAACACTAGAGGGATATCTTCAACCACCAACTTACCATCCTGAGACAAGGCTGAGTATAGCCCACAAAGACCTCCGCCACGGCACAACCCAAGGGGGGGGGGGCGCCAACCCAGACAGGATGACCACATCAGTGACTCAACCCACTCAGGTGACGCACCCCCTCCAGGGACGGCATGAGAGAGCCCCAGTAAAGCCAGTGACTCAGCCCCTGTAATAGGGTTAGAGGCAGAGAATCCCAGTGGAAAGAGGGGAACCGGCCAGGCAGAGACAGCAAGGGCGGTTCGTTGCTCCAGAGCCTTTCCGTTCACCCTCCCACTCCTGGGCCAGACTACACTCAATCATATGACCCACTGAAGAGATGAGTCTTCAGTAGAGACTTAAAGGTTGAGACCGAGTTTGCGTCTCTGACATGGGTAGGCAGACCGTTCCATAAAAATGGAGCTCTATAGGAGAAAGCCCTGCCTCCAGCTGTTTGCTTAAAAATTCTAGGGACAATTAGGAGGCCTGCGTCTTGTGACCGTAGCGTACGTGTAGGTATGTACGGCAGGACCAAATCAGAGAGATAGGTAGGAGCAAGCCCATGTAATGCTTTGTAGGTTAGCAGTAAAACCTTGAAATCAGCCCTTGCTTTGACAGGAAGCCAGTGTAGAGAGGCTAGCACTGGAGTAATATGATCAAATTTTTTGGTTCTAGTCAGGATTCTAGCAGCCGTATTTAGCACTAACTGAAGTTTATTTAGTGCTTTATCCGGGTAGCCGGAAAGTAGAGCATTGCAGTAGTCTAACCTGGAAGTGACAAAAGCATGGATTAATTTTTCTGCATCATTTTTGGACAGAAAGTTTCTGATTTTTGCAATGTTACGTAGATGGAAAAAAGCTGTCCTTGAAATGGTCTTGATATGTTCTTCAAAAGAGAGATCAGGGTCCAGAGTAACGCCGAGGTCCTTCACAGTTTTATTTGAGACGACTGTACAACCATTAAGATTAATTGTCAGATTCAACAGAAGATCTCTTTGTTTCTTGGGACCTAGAACAAGCATCTCTGTTTTGTCCGAGTTTAAAAGTAGAAAGTTTGCAGCCATCCACTTCCTTATGTCTGAAACACATTCTTCTAGCAAGGGCAATTTTGGGGCTTCACCATGTTTAATTGAAATGTACAGCTGTGTGTCATCCGCATAGCAGTGAAAGTTAACATTATGTTTTCGAATGACATCCCCAAGAGGTAAAATATATAGTGAAAACAATAGTGGTCCTAAAACGGAACCTTGAGGAACACCGAAATTTACAGTTGATTTGTCAGAGGACAAACCATTCACAGAGACAAACTGATATCTTTCCGACAGATAAGATCTAAACCAGGCCAGAACTTGTCCGTGTAGACCAATTTGGGTTTCCAATCTCTCCAAAAGAATGTGGTGATCGATGGTATCAAAAGCAGCACTAAGGTCTAGGAGCACGAGGACAGATGCAGAGCCTCGGTCCGATGCCATTAAAATGTCATTTACCACCTTCACAAGTGCCGTCTCAGTGCTATGATGGGGTCTAAAACCAGACTGAAGCATTTTGTATACATTGTTTGTCTTCAGGAAGGCAGTGAGGTGTTGCGCAACAGCCTTTTCTAAAATTTTTGAGAGGAATGGAAGATTCGATATAGGCCGATAGTTTTTTATATTTTCTGGGTCAAGGTTTGGCTTTTTCAAGAGAGGCTTTATTACTGCCACTTTTAGTGAGTTTGGTACACATCCGGTGGATAGAGAGCCGTTTATTATGTTCAACATAGGAGGGCCAAGCACAGGAAGCAGCTCTTTCAGTAGTTTAGTTGGAATAGGGTCCAGTATGCAGCTTGAAGGTTTAGAGGCCATGATTATTTTCATCATTGTGTCAAGAGATATAGTACTAAAACACTTGAGCGTCTCTCTTGATCCTAGGTCCTGGCAGAGTTGTGCAGACTCAGGACAACTGAGCTTTGAAGGAATACACAGATTTAAGGAGGAGTCCGTAATTTGCTTTCTAATAATCAAAATCTTTTCCTCAAAGAAGTTCATGAATTTATCACTGCTAAAGTGAAAGTCATCCTCTCTTGGGGAATGCTGCTTTTTAGTTAGCTTTGCGACAGTATCAAAAAGGAATTTCGGATTGTTCTTATTTTCCTCAATTAAGTTAGAAAAATAGGATGATCGAGCAGCAGTAAGGGCTCTTCGGTACTGCACAGTACTGTCTTTCCAAGCTAGTCGGAAGACTTCCAGTTTGGTGTGGCGCCATTTCCGTTCCAATTTTCTGGAAGCTTGCTTCAGAGCTCGGGTATTTTCTGTGTACCAGGGAGCTAGTTTCTTATGAGAAATGTTTTTAGTTTTTAGGGGTGCAACTGCATCAAGGGTATTGCGCAAGGTTAAGTTGAGTTCCTCAGTTAGGTGGTTAACTGATTTTTGTCCTCTGGCGTCCTTGGGTAGACAGAGGGAATCTGGAAGGACATCAAGGAATCTTTGTGTTGTCTGTGAATTTATAGCACCACTTTTGATGATCCTTGGTTGGGGTCTGAGCAGATTATTTGTTGCAATTGCAAACGTAATAAAATGGTGGTCCGATAGTCCAGGATTATGAGGAAAAACATTAAGATCCACAACATTTATTCCATGGGACAAAACTAGGTCCAGCGTATGACTGTGACAGTGAGTGGGTCCAGAGACATGTTGGACAAAACCCACTGAGTCGATGATGGCTCCGAAAGCCTTTTGGAGTGGGTCTGTGGACTTTTCCATGTGAATATTAAAGTCACCAAAGATTAGAATATTATCCGCTATGACTACAAGGTCCGATAGGAATTCAGGGAACTCAGTGAGGAACACTGTATATGGCCCAGGAGGCCTGTAAACAGTAGCTATAAAAAGTGATTGAGTAGGCTGCATAGATTTCATGACTAGAAGCTCAAAAGACGAAAACGTCATTTTTTTTTTTGTAAATTGAAATTTGCTATCGTAAATGTTAGCAACACCTCCGCCTTTGCGGGATGCACGGGGGATATGGTCACTAGTGTAGCCAGGAGGTGAGGCCTCATTTAACACAGTAAATTCATCAGGCTTAAGCCATGTTTCAGTCAGGCCAATCACATCAAGATTATGATCAGTGATTAGTTCATTGACTATAATTGCCTTTGAAGTAAGGGATCTAACATTAAGTAGCCCTATTTTGAGATGTGAGGTATCATGATCTCTTTCAATAATGACAGGAATGGAGGTGGTCTTTATCCTAGTGAGATTGCTAAGGCGAACACCGCCATGTTTAGTTTTGCCCAACCCAGGTCGAGGCACAGACACGGTCTCAATGGTGATAGCTGAGCTGACTACACTGACTGTGCTAGTGGCAGACTCCACTATGCTGGCAGGCTGGCTAACAGCCTGCTGCCTGGCCTGCACCCTATTTCATTGTGGAGCTAGAGGAGTTAGAGCCCTGTCTATGTTGGTAGATAAAATGAGAGCACCCCTCCAGCTAGGATGGAGTCCGTCACTCCTCAGCAGGTCAGGCTTGGTCCTGTTTGTGGGTGAGTCCCAGAAAGAGGGCCAATTATCTACAAATTCTATCTTTTGGGAGGGGCAGAAAACAGTTTTCAACCAGCGATTGAGTTGTGAGACTCTGCTGTAGAGCTCATCACTCCCCCTAACTGGGAGGGGGCCAGAGACAATTACTCGATGCCGACACATCTTTCTAGCTGATTTACACGCAGAAGCTATGTTGCGCTTGGTGATCTCTGACTGTTTCATCCTAACATCGTTGGTGCCGACGTGGATAACAATATCTCTATACTCTCTACACTCGCCAGTTTTAGCTTTAGCCAGCACCATCTTCAGATTAGCCTTAACGTCGGTAGCCCTGCCCCCCGGTAAACAGTGTATGATCGCTGGATGATTCGTTTTAAGTCTAATACTGCGGGTAATGGAGTCGCCAATGACTAGAGTTTTCAATTTGTCAGAGCTAATGGTGGGAAGCTTCGGCGTCTCAGACCCCGTAACGGGAGGAGGAGAGACCAGAGAAGACTCGGCCTCTGACTCCGACCCGCTGCTTAATGGGGAAAACCGGTTGAAAGTTTCTGTCGGCTGAATGAGCGACACCGGTTGAGCGTTCCTACAGCATTTCCTTCCAGAAACCGTGAGAAAGTTGTCCGGCTGCGGGGACTGTGCCAGGGGATTTATACTACTATCTGTACTTACTGGTGGCACAGACGCGGTCTCATCCTTTCCTACACTGAAATTACCCTTGCCTAGCGATTGCGTCTGAAGCTGGGCTTGTAGCACAGCTATCCTCGCCGTAAGGCGAGTACAGCGACTGCAATTAGAAGGCATCATGTTAATGTTACTACTTAGCTTCGGCTGTTGGAGGTCCTGACGAACCGTGTCCAGATAAAGCGTCCGGAGTGAAAAAGTTGAGTAGGAAAAAACAAAAATATAAACGGTAATTAAAAAGTAAAAACCGTAAATTTGTCAGGTAGCAAAACAGGTTGGCAACAAAACGCACAGCAACTCAAAAACAAGTCTGCAAGTCGTACTCTCTATCACTATCTCTATCACTATCTCGGTTACACCCACCACATCTAGTTTATGTAATGCAGCTTTAACTAATTTGTCAGCTCAAGCCATCTCTAGTGACCATATGCCCAGATTAGCTGCAGGGAACTAGAGTGGAGACCATAAAACACAGACACTAACAGAACAGAAATATCCTCCTCTTTGTTATTGCTAATCGCTAACTATTAATATCAAACAAATCAGGTAAATGTGTAATCTTTTTTATCACAGCATACAGGATTGTTATTAAGGCACATGAAAGTTCACATGTTCGAGAAGGCATTTCAGCCAAAAAAATGCTTTTTGCTGAAAAAAAAATGTAGTTCACGTTCAAACGGCTCTCCTGTGAAGTAGCCACCCGCGACACAAGACTAGGTCCCTGAAACGGCTCTCCTGTGAAGTAGTCACCCGCGACACAAGACTAGGTCCCTGAAACAACTCTCCTGTGAAGTAGTCACCCGTGACACAAGACTAGGTCCCTGAAACGACTCTCCTGTGAAGTAGCCACCCGCGACACAAGACTAGGTCCCTGAAACGGCTCTCCTGTGAAGTAGTCACCCGCGACACAAGACTAGGTCCCTGAAACAACTCTCCTGTGAAGTAGTCACCCGTGACACAAGACTAGGTCCCTGAAACGACTCTCCTGTGAAGTAGCCACCCGCGACACAAGACTAGGTCCCTGAAACGGCTCTCCTGTGAAGTAGTCACCCGCGACACAAGACTAGGTCCCTGAAACGACTCTCCTGTGAAGTAGTCACCCGCGACACAAGACTAAGTCCCTGAAACGGCTCTCCTGTGAAGTAGTCACCCGCGACACAAGACTAGGTCCCTGAAACGGATCTCCTGTAAGGTAGTCACCCGCGACACAAGACTAGGTCCCTGAAACGACTCTCCTGTGAAGTAGTCACCCGCGACACAAGACTAGGTCCCTGAAACAACTCTCCTGTGAAGTAGTCACCCGTGACACAAGACTAGGTCCCTGAAACGACTCTCCTGTGAAGTAGCCACCCGCGACACAAGACTAGGTCCCTGAAACGGCTCTCCTGTGAAGTAGTCACCCGCGACACAAGACTAGGTCCCTGAAACAACTCTCCTGTGAAGTAGTCACCCGTGACACAAGACTAGGTCCCTGAAACGACTCTCCTGTGAAGTAGCCACCCGCGACACAAGACTAGGTCCCTGAAACGGCTCTCCTGTGAAGTAGTCACCCGCGACACAAGACTAGGTCCCTGAAACGACTCTCCTGTGAAGTAGTCACCCGCGACACAAGACTAAGTCCCTGAAACGGCTCTCCTGTGAAGTAGTCACCCGCGACACAAGACTAGGTCCCTGAAACGGATCTCCTGTAAGGTAGTCACCCGCGACACAAGACTAGGTCCCTGAAACGACTCTCCTGTGAAGTAGTCACCCGCGACACAAGACTAGGTCCCTGAAACGGATCTCCTGTGAAGTAGTCACCCGCGACACAAGACTAGGTCCCTGAAACGGCTCTCCTGTGAAGTAGTCACCCGCGACACAAGACTAGGTCCCTGAAACGGCTCTCCTGTGAAGTAGTCACCCGCGACACAAGACTAGGTCCCTGAAACGGCTCTCCTGTTAGGTAGTCACCCGTGACACAAGACTAGGTTCCTGAAACGGGTCTCCTGCAGTACCAGTCAATGTTTTGACACAAATAATAATTCAATGGTTTTTCTTTATTTGTACTGTTTTCTACATTGTAGAATAAAAGTGATTACATCAAAATTATGAAATAACACAGTAACCAAAAAAAGTGTTAATATAGGCTACGTAACTATTTTAAAACAAAATTTTTAAAAAAGCACATTATTACATCGGTGAAATTATTTATTTCAGCTTTTGGTTTTATTGCTTTTTTAATCACTTAGCTACTTAATTTTTTCTATTGTTGTTGCATTGTCGAGAGGCGAATGTGCACGTAAGCATTTCACTGTGTACTCCATGTACAGTTGAAGACGAAAGTTTACATACACATTAGCCAAATACAGTGGAGCAAAAAAGTATTTAGTCAGCCACCAATTGTGCAAGTTCTCCCACTTAAAAAATTGAGAGAGGCCTGTAATTTTCATCATAGGTACACTTCAACTATGACAGAGAAAAAAAATCCAGAAAATCACATTGTAGGATTTTTTATGAATTTATTTGCAAATTATGGTGGAAAATAAGTATTTGGTCAATAACAAAAGTTTATCTCAATACTTTGTTATATACCCTTTGTTGGCAATGACAGAGGTCAAATGTTTTCTGTAAGTCTTCACAAGATTTTCACACACTGTTGCTGGTATTTTGGCCCATTCCTCCATGCAGATCTCCTCTAGAGCAGTGATGTTTTGGGGCTGTTGCTGGGCAACACGGACTTTCAACTCCCTCCAAAGATTTTCTATAGGGTTGAGATCTGGAGACTGGCTAGGCCACTCCAGGACCTTGAAATGCTTCTTACGAAGTCACTCCTTCTTTGCCCGGGCGGTGTGTTTGGGATCATTGTCATGCTGAAAGACCCAGCCACGTTTCATCTTCAATGCCCTTTGCAGATGGAAGGAGTTTTTCACTCAAAATCTCACGATACATTGCCCCGTTCATTCTTTCCTTTATACGGATCAGTCGTCCTGGTCCCTTTGCAGAAAAACAGCCCCAAAGCATGGTGTTTCCACCCCCATGCTTCACAGTAGGTATGGTGTTCTTTGGATGCAACTCAGCATTCTTTGTCCTCCAAACACGACAAGTTTTTACCAAAAAGTTATATTTTGGTTTCATCTGACCATATGACATTCTCCCAATCTTCTTCTGGATCATCACTCTCTAGCAAATTTCAGACGGGCCTGGACATGTGCTGGCTTAAGCAGGGGGACACGTCTGGCACTGCAGGATTTGAGTCCCTGGAGGCGTAGTGTGTTACTGATGGTAGGCTTTGTTACTTTGGTCCCAGCTCTCTGCAGGTCATTCACTAGGTCCCTCTGTGTGGTTCTGGGATTTTTGCTCACCGTTCTTGTGATCATTTTGACCCCACGGGTGAGATCTTGCGTGGAGCCCCAGATCGAGGGAGATTATCAGTGGTCTTGTATGTCTCCCATTTCCTAATAATTGCTCACACAGTTGATTTCTTCAAACCAAGCTGCTTACCTATTGTAGATTCAGTCTTCCCAGCCTGGTGCAGGTCTACAATTTTGTTTCTGGTGTCCTTTGACAGCTCTTTGGTCTTGGCCATAGTGAAGTTTGGAGTGTGACAGTTTGAGGTTGTGGACAGGTGTCTTTTATACTGATAACATGTTCAAACAGGTGCCATTAATACAGGTAATGAGTGGAGGACAGAGGAGCCTCTTAAAGAAGATGTTACAGGTCTGTGAGAGCCAGAAATCTTGCTTGTTTGTAGGTGACCAAATACTTATTTTCCACCATAATTTGCAAATAAATTCATTAAAAATCCTACTATGTGATTTTCTGGATTTTTTGTCTGCCATAGTCGAAGTGTACCTATGATGAAAATTACAGGCCTCTCTCATATTTTTTAAGTGGGAGAACTTGCTCAATTGGTGGCTGACTAAATACTTTTTTGCCCCACTGTACATTTAAACATTTAATCCCAGTAAAAATTCCCTGTCTTAGGTCAGTTAGGATCACCACTTTATTTTAAGAATGTGAAATGTCAGACTAATAGTAGAGAGAATGATTTATTTCAGCTTTTATTTCTTTCATCACATTCCCAGTGGGTCAGAAGTTTACATACACTCAATTAGTATTTGGTAGCATTGCCTTTAAATTGTTTAACTTGGGTCAAACGTTTTGGGAAGCCTTCCACAAGCTTCCCACAATAAATTGGGTGAATGTTGGCCCATTCCTCCTGACAGAGCTGGTGTAACTGAGTCAGGTTTGTAGGCATCCTTGTTCACACATGCTTTTTCAGTTCTGCCCACACATTTTCTATAGGATGAGGTCAGGGCTTTGTGATGGCCACTCCAATACTTTGACTTTGTTGTCCTTAAGCCATTTTGCCAAAAATTTGGAAGTGGGCTTGGGGTCATTGTCCATTTGGAAGACGCAGTTGCAACCAAGCTTTAACTTCCTGACTGATGTCTTGCTTCAATATATCCACATACTTTTCCTTCCTCATGTTGCCATCTATTTTGTGAAGTGCACCAGTCCCTCCTGCAGCAAAGCACCGCCACAACATGATGCTGCCATCCCCGTGCTTCACACTTTTTCCTCCAAACATAACAATGGTTAGTATGGCCAAACAGTTCTATTTTTGTTTCATCAGACCAGAGGACATTTCTCCAAAAAGTACGATCTCCGTCCCCTTGTGCAGTTGCAAACCATAGTCTGGCTTTTTATGGCGGTTTTGGAGCAGTGGCTTCTTCCTTGCTGAACGGCCTTCAGGTTATGTCGATATAGGACTCGTTTTAATGTGGATATAGATACCTTTGTACCCGTTTCCTCCAGCATATTCACAAAGTCCTTTGCAGTTGTTCTGGGATTGATTTGCACTTTTCACACCAAAATACGTTCATCTCGAGGAGACAGAACGCGTCTCCTTCCTGAGCAGTATGACGGCTGCATGTTCCCATGGTGTTTATACTTGCATACTATTGTTTGTACAGATAAATGTGGTACCTTCAGGCATTTGGAAATTGCTTCCAAGGATGAACCAGGTCTACAAAAAAAAATTGAGGTCTTGGCTGATTTCTTTTGATTTTCCCATGATGTCAAGCAAAGAGGCACTGAATTTGAAGATAGGCCTTGAAATACATCCACAGGTACACCTCCAATTGACTCAAATGATGTCAATTAGCCTATCAGAAGCTTCTAAAATGATGACAACATTTTCTGGAATTTTCCAAGCTTTTTAAAGGCACAGTCAACTTAGTGTATGTAAACTTCTGACCCACTGGAATTGTGATACAATGAATTATAAGTGAAATAATCTGTCTGTAAACAATTGTTGGAAAAACTACTTGTGTCATGCACAAAGTAGTAGTCCTAACCAACTTGCCAAAACTATAGTTTGTTAACAAGAAATGTGTGAAGTGGTTGAAAAACGTCTTTTTATGACTCCAACCTAAGTGTATGTAAACTTCCGACTTCAACTGTATTTCATGTGTCTATGACAAATAAACCAACTTGAACTTAAAAGGGAAAGGAGATGGCAGCCGGAAGGAGAGGGGAAAAGATGGCCGGCGTTGTGGGTTGATTGTAGGTGAACAAAACAAAAAAATACATAGGCCCTTTAATAATTAATTTAGGTGTCCTTAAAAAGATCTCACAGTAGCTGGTAGAACTGATTCAAATGAATCATAGGGACTTAAACGTTCTGCAGGTTATTTTGGGTGGGTTCATGTATCTTTATTTTCATATAGCCTAGGGGCTGTGCAGGTTCTGTTATGCGGACACTTGCATTTTTCGGTAACACTTTATTTGGATAGTCCATCTGTAGATGCTCTACAGACTATCTACAGTCTATCAGTAATATTTCAACTAACTATCTACTAACTTTAACCTTAGACCAAACCCTAACCTTAACCCTTATCCTAACCCTAGACTTAACCCTAACCCTAACCTTAACCCTAACCCTTATTCTAGACAACACCCTAACCCTAACCATAGCCTTAGCAAACAGTTATATATGAATAGAAAGTTTGTTCATAGTATGACCAAATAAAGAGTGACCAATTTCTCTTGACAGTCGAGTTGCCCTGGTCGTGTCAGTATACCGTGATTTTAAAACTAACTGATGACATGTCGCACCTCTACCTTGCTACCTTGCAGATGATGAGTGGAGCAGTTCAAACTGTAGCAGCCAGGGGCAACTGGTAGGGGAGAGGATGGTTTAGGTGACCCAGACACAGGCCCAAAACAAGTGAAGCTACCCCAGTATCCCCTTTAACCGTTTTGGATTGAAAAAGATGACCTTTCAACACAAGTGGTTGGGAACCTTTGACTGGTTAGAATACTCCGTTGAGAAACGCAGCATTGTGCTGTTCATGTAGACTCTGTTTACTTTGACACTTTTTTACAACCAGGACAGGATGAGAGAGGAGGGTAGACAAGAGAGACAGCAACATAGAAGACGACGAAACAGCAACGGAAGTGGGCACACAAGAGAGACGGCAACAGAAGAGGGCAGACGAGAGACAGCAACAGACGACACAGAGAAAGTGATGGAGAAAGACAGAGGAGGAGTGAGTACATAGTATCACTTAAAGCTGCTCTATGGATTTTAATTACCAAACTCTGTGTGAGTGTGTGTGTGTGTGTGTTTGTGTGTGTGTGTGTGTGTGTGCGT
The DNA here is from genome assembly GCF_045791955.1 of Oncorhynchus clarkii lewisi. NCBI lineage: Eukaryota > Metazoa > Chordata > Actinopteri > Salmoniformes > Salmonidae > Oncorhynchus > Oncorhynchus clarkii. The sequence goes on from NC_092165.1 coordinate 30,474,945, forward strand.
GTGTGTGTGTGTGTGTGTGTGTGTGTGTGTGTGTGTGTGTGTGTGTGTGTGTGTGTGTGTGTGCGTGCGTGTGTGTGTGTTCTGTGGGATTCTTTATCACAGTTGAGTGGTATGAAGGTTTTTGGCAATACACCGTAGGTGTACGATGCATTCGGAAAGTATTCAGACGCCTTGACTTTCCCCACATTTTGTTGCTTTACAGTCGTACCTAAAAATGGATTAAACAGTTGTTTCCTCTCATCAATCTGCACACAATACCCCATAATGACAAAGCAAAAACACATTTTTAGAATTTTTGCAAATTTATAAAAAATATAAAAAAATACATAAGTCTTCAGACCCTTTTCTATGAGACTCAAAATTGAGCTCCGGTGCATCCTGTTTCCATTGATCATCCTTGAGATGTTTCAACAACTTGATTAGTGTCCAGCTGTGGTAACTGGACATTTGGAAAGGCACACACCTGTCTATATAAGGTCCCACAGTTGACCGTGCATGTCAGAACAAAAATCAAGCCATGAGGTCGAATGAATTGTCTGTAGAGCTCTGAAAAAGAATTGTGTCGAGGCACAGATCTGGGTTAGGATACCAAAACATTTCTGCAGCAATGAAGGTTCCTAAGAACACAATGGCCTCCATCATTCTTAAATGGAAGAAGTTTGGAACCACCAAGACTATTCCTAAAGCTGGCTGCCTGGCCAAACTGAACAATCAGGGGAGAAGGGCCTTGGTCAGGGAGGTGACCAAGAACTGATGGTCATTCTGACAGAGCCCCAGAGTTCCTCTGTGGAAATGGGAGAACCTTCCAGATGGACAACCATCTCTGCAGCACTCCACCAATCAGGCCGTTATGGTAGAGAGACCAGATGTAAGCCACTCCTCAGTAAAATGCACCTGACAGCCCACTTGGAATTTGCCAAAAGGTACCTAAAGGACTCTCAGACCATGAGAAAGAAGATTCTCTGGTCTGATGAAACCAAGATTGAACTATTTGGCCTGAATGCGAAGCGTAACGTCTAGAGGAAACCTGTCACCATCCCTACAGTGAAGCATTGTGGTGGCAGCATTTTTCAGTGGCAAGGAGACTAATCAGCATAGAGGGAAAGATGAATCGTGCAAAGTACAGAGAGATCCTTGTTGAAAACCTGCTCCAGAGTGCTCAGGACCTCAGACTGGGGCGAAAGTTCACCTTCCAACAGGACAATGACCTGAAGAACACAGCCAAGACTATGCAGAAGTGGCTTCGGTATAAGTCTCTGAATGTCCTTGAGTGGCCCAGCCAGAGCCCGGACTTGAATCCTGATCGAACATCTCTGGAGAGACCTGAAAAAGCTGTGCAGTAACGCTACCCATCTAACCTGACAGAGCTTGAGAGGATCTGCAGAGAAGAATGGGATCCCGAAACACAGGTGTGCCAAGCTTGTAGTGTCATCCCCAAGAAGACTCAAGGCTGTAATCGCTGCCAAAGGTGCTTCAACAAAGTACTGAGTGAAGAGTCCTTATTCTTTTCCATTTTTAATACGTTTGCAAAAAGTTCAAAAAGTTGTTTTTGTTTTGTCATTATTGAGTATTATGTGAAGATTGATGAGGGAAAAAAAGATTTCATCCATTTTAGAATAAGTCTGTAACATAACAAAATGGGGGAAAAGTCAAGGGGTCTGAGTACTTTCTGTATGCACTGTATGTGTTCCAGAGTGGAGAGACACACAGTAGCAACTGCCATTGAGTACTGGCAGTGTCTGCTGTAGCAGGTGGGAAGGTGCAAGATACCTGAAACAGATATATTCTCTCAATGTTCTAATCTCTCAATATTCATCTCAAAATGCTCCAAATTCATGCATGTAGCCGTTGAAGCATTGGGCTAAGCCCCCAATGTCTTCAAATCCTAGAAACGCCCCTGAGCAGTGAGTGGTACCTGAGTATCATCATTAGAGACGTTCATTGAATCAATGTTGTTTCCACGTCATTTCAATGAATTTACATTGACCCAACTTGGAAAAGATGTTGATTTTACGTCTGTAACCAGTGGGTCACGTCTTGGAGATAAAAAAAACAAACAATTGCCTTCACTTTGCAACTTCCACTGACACACTCTTCCACTGCTAGAGAGATGTGCCACACACAAAAGTGCCAATATGTGTGTGTGTGCTTTGTAGTTATTTTGACAGATGTGATGAAGGCCGGCCAAAGGCCCTCTTTGCCTACACATCTACCCACACACCAACACAGTGACGCACTCGCACAGGATCTAACTGCTCATGGGCACAGTGACACACACACACACACACACACACAGACACAGCATGCGCGCGCACACACAGGCGCAGTTCGCACGCAGAGACTTGTGTGTGCGCACACACGCAGAAACACACACACACACACACACACACACACACACACACACACACACACACACACACACACACACACACACACACACACACACACACACAGCCTCTACAATATACCCACCCTTGCCATAAGTGAACACCATTCTCCTTACATTCATTATTGATAGGCCAAGAGCCTGCCAGATCCTCTGTCTTTTGTCCCAGAGAGAGAGAAAGGGCTCAGGGTTGAAACCCTCGCTTATTTGAGAGCCTATTCTTCTCACATTTGAAATATGCATTCTGCCTTCATGCAGAAAATAAGGCTGCGTCTCCATGAATGGCAGCCATGAATAAGTGCTCATGTGCTTTTTCCCCTCCCCACACTGATTAGAAAAGAAGAATGCTAGAGCGGCCTTCATACCTTCCAAGGTGCCAGCAAAACACTGTAGAGATAGTCCTCCTCTGACCCACCTCCGACATACCCACACCCACACACACACATTACCCATTACCATAACCTTAACCTTAACCCCAATACCGAACCTTAACCCTAAAACAAACACCTACAATACAACTGACCCTAACTACTAACTCTAAATCTAAGACTACCCTAACTCCTAACCCTAAACCCCTTAGAAATAGCATTTGACCTTGTCGAGACTAACAAAATGTCCTCATTTGGTCACATTTTTCCTTGTTTACTATTCTTGTGGGGTTCCCCACGAGTAAAAAAACACACAGACACCGAGACACATACATACACTGCTAGGGATGAAATATTCAGAATTAGAGTGATAATTGAAAATGGGGGCCAGAATAGCAGTAAAAAGCTGGGTCAAAAATTCCTCTGAATTTACAGTCGATGAGCCCTAAACATGAAAATTCAACTTACGGAAGAAAGAAGAGTAGAGAAAGATAGAGAACGAGAAAGAGAAAAAAAGAAAATAAATGTCACTTGATTGGTGGCAAAAGATAACAAGAAGTGTCTGCAGGGTGCCTACCCAAACTCTTGGTGTCTCAAAGTGGTGTGAATGGACCCCATCTGGTTCGCTCGCACGTCCCCGCTCAAGATGGTGCCACTCTCAGGCGAAAAAGCATATAATAGGACGTCCGCTAGGAGAGACACACAATCTCCTCATGCCCAGAGTCCCGGGTGGTTTCCTCTGAACAGTATGGGTCTGCCTCCCAAATGGCACCCTATTTCACTATTTAGTACACTACTTTTGCCCGGAGCCCTATGGGTGCTATTTGGAATAGGGTGCCATTTGGGACACAGGCTGGGAGAGATCCCCAAAGAGCGCTGCCCGCCGTCTCTCTGCCGTCTCCCAGGCTGCATAGAGAGGACACTTTAACTAGTCCAATTTAACATGAGAAAACGTGGGCCAAGGCAAGCGCTTGCCGGGATGAAGGGAGATAGAGGAGTACAGTCCATCTGTAGCTCTAGTGGTTCTTGCGGGGGTGGATGGCCACCAGAGGAACAATGTTAGAAGGTTTTACATGCAGGGCCCTTTGTCTACCTCACACAGGAATACATAACACATACTGCAGAAACTACCAGCCATAGATGACTTGGTCAGAAATAATTAGCCTGATTAGAAGATGTAAACACAGTAGCCTAGAGAGATGGCATGCTGTGAGTCCCAAGTCTGTCCCAAATTAGTCGGTTGGTGACTTTATCCTTCTTTCCCTGTCATATTTACAAGATGAGATCAGAATGAATGTAACGGTAGTGGTATGGAACCTATGTGTTGGTGCCCTTAAAGTGAAAATCACATAAGATGACATGTGGAATTGTTTTAAGAGGCTCATACTATGGATCATTTAGCTTTTTGATTTTGAATTTTAGGACCCCTTTAGGTATAAAAAAATATATCAACAATTTTTTAGTTGATCAAATATTGATTTCGGCCTTTAGAGCCCATAGAAACGCATTGAATAAAACATTCATAAACGGCTTAAAGGACAGTGAACAAAATAATTCATAAGAAACAAGGTTTAAATGTGTCTGTCCTAAATCTAGGAGATATATATTTTTTTTTTACGGGAAATATTTTCACCAATCTACCATCATACTTTTTAAAAATCAGGTACTGGTTACCTTCAGACCCCTGACACCTGTGGGGGTCGTAGAGCAAAACGGAGAACACCACTGTGTTTGTGAGAGTCTCCCCTGTTCTCTCTAGTTTATAGGTCGAACCATTCAGACGCTACAGACGTTTTCATGAGAGGACCGATTTTCGGGATGGCTCATGGTCTGACAAACACAACTCTAGCTCTGGCACCTTTCACCACAGATGCAGAAGTACAGCTGGCGGATGCGGTGGATTGAGAAACATCCAATACAACAAAAAAAACAGATCTCTAGTTTAAACTGACAGATTTTGATGGGGATTTTAGGGAATATGTAACTTGCTTCAATAGACTCCTGGGGTTAACTCGCATCTTCACATGTGGATAAGCAGTTTTCACATGTTGAACATTCATTTCACATGTGAAATCATATTTTCACATAGTTCACCTGTTGACACCACCTTTTCACATGAGGAGAATTGTAGTTCATGTGAAATTTGTGGTATCACGTTACATTTTTTTTTATTCACATGTGAAAATGACATTCGCCATTTCTCATATAAAAAAAACTTCACATGTGGAATTGCAAGTTCACACGTGAAAAGCAATCACTTGAAAATCAATCACATTTGAAAATCAAATGTACAGTTCAAAATCTAACTTGAGACGTTTCATATGTGAAAAAAAGTTATGTTTTTTGGTTTTGTAAGGGTGTTCCTGGGCATGAGTGTGCTTTTGTGTGTATGTGTGCCCACACTTATGTACGTACCTGTGCGAGCTTGTGTGTGTGTGTGTGTGTGTGTGTGTTAGAGATTTTTGACAGAGCCTCCAGGCTAATCATGCTTCATTGTTTTTGATGGCGGTGAACAAAGCCCCTTTGATTGCTGTGATTATGAAAACGAGAGAAAACTGATCCAGACCTGGGCTATAGTTGTTTCACTGTTGGTGTTAGTCCACCCCCCTCCCCCATTCCAGACGTACAAGAGACATCTGTGAACAATACAGTAGGCATGCTTTGTCTTGACTAAAGTAAGTCAAATAAGTTGTCTTGACTGGAACAGAGGTAACACACATAGTTGGTCTGTTTGTAATACACATGGTTGCTCCAAGCTGGAGGCGTCATTACGATTTCAAACGAATCTAAAGTATTATGTATAATAGGACCTCTCAGAGCTTGGAGAGAGTGTGGAAGAGAGGGAGAAAGAGCGAGAGAAATACACAGACAGACAGACAGACAGACAGACAGACAGACAGACAGACAGACAGACAGACAGACAGACAGACAGGCTGAAGACAACTTTCTCTTCTCTCAGTACAATTAAATTGCTCACCAGAAGGAGTTTGAAAGCTGCGTGATTATACCTTCTATATAAAACCATCCCGAGCACACACACCTCTCTCTTTGTCTCTGTCTCTCTCCCTAAATGCAGTCAAGACAGATACAAAGGGTCACTGTGTACTGTATAGATATATATGCTCTGAGACTCTGTCTGTCTGGCTGATCTGATCTGGCTCTAGGCATGTAATACTGGGCCCACACACACTCACACACAGATACACACAGACACACACGCAAACACACACACAGACTGGCCCTGGCACCGTGTTCACAGTGAGGTGTTAACCAAGTGAGAACCACAGTAGCTGATTGGACGGCTGGCTCGTCTCCACGTCCTCCCACCCACCCCTCACTTCCTCATCTGATGTGTCAGAAACGCAAACACTGGCCAGGCAGGGTCACCAGGGAGCACAGATGTCGTGTGTATAGGGGTGTGTGTGTGTGTGTGTGTGTGTGTGTGTGCGTGTGTGCGTGTGCGTGTGCGTGTGTGCGTGTGTGCGTGTGTGCGTGTGTGTGTGTGTGTGTGTGTAGGGGAGTGTGTGTAGGGGAGTGTGCACAGGGGAGTGTGCACAGGGGAGTGTGCGTTAGTGCATGTGATAGAGAGAGAGAGAGAGGGAGAGAGAGGGAGAGAGAGAGAGAGAGAGAGAGAGAGAGAGAGAGAGAGAGAGAGAGAGAGAGAGAGAGAGAACATTCTTTAGTTCGCTGCAAGTGTTCTCATAAAATGAAAGCTGTCCGGTCATGCTGATAATCATAGACTATTTATATTAAACACAAACACATAATCGGTTCTTTATAGTTCTTTATGGTTCTTTAAGGTTCTGGGAACAGTCTGGTGAGAACACTGTGTGGACATATCTTCCCAAAACACAAAAACTGTCCAGTTGTGTGGAGGATTTTACAATGTTTCTTTTAGTGTGCAAAAAACTTTCACCTGATGTTACAAGAACATTCCCAGAACACATGTAGTGTGTTCTTTAAAGTTCCCAGGATGTTTATTTAGATTGTGGGACATTGTGGGGATATGACAAGAGATAGGTTCTAGAAATATGCTCAGTTGTGATTCCTAGAATGTTTAAGTTAAATTGCACAGGACATTGCTATAATGTTATAAGAATACTACCTGGTATATGTTTATAAAGGTTCCAGGAACATTTAATTAAGCTATGGGAGTTGTCTGGGATGTTGCAAGAATATTCTTGTGATATTTACATAGGTTGCACAGAACATTCCCACAATGCTGCACAATTTCCAAATAAGACGTTTTTAATGATGTTCATGTTGAACATAATATTCCATTGATGTTCACGCAGATACATTTGACCTTGTCTTAGAGGTCCTCAGAACTTTTCAAGAAAGTTTAGAACATGTTCAATTCAAGTTTTACCTAAGTAGCCATGTTAATCACAAAATCTCCACCTCCATAGCATTTTTTTCCAGCTTCTTATGGAAAACCAAATGAGTCATACCTAAACGCACAAGGCTTTTCATGGCCCCCTACACATACACACCCTCCGCGGCACATTCTGTCTTTGATGCTGATACAGCACAGCGGAGATACAGATTTTGCACCAACATTTCACTCAATCATTTGACATTTTTTTGCCATAAAACTAAAACTGAGGTGGTGCATGTCTCAACTGAGGGGGCTAAGTCCCCTTATGCCCCTCGTGGAGCCTGGCAGTGCTCTGTTTGTTTCTGACTTTCACTTGCTGTCCAGCTCCGGGGCAGCAGAGTCATTCGAGTAGGCGGGATTAGCGTAACGACACACCTTGCCCAGAAGGCCAGCCCAAGACTGCTCAGGGTCCAACCCCCTTGTTTTCGTTCAAAGTGAAAACACTACGCAAGAAGTGTGGCGGCATTGGGTCAGCCACGACTTGTGGATTCCTGCTATTGTGTTTAATAAAAAAAAATGTTATCAAAACATTTTTTTAAACGTTTTTGGGATGTTATCTTCCTAATGTTAGATAAATCCCCAACTAGAACTTACTGGGAATCTTAGCTAATGTTCTGGGAATGTTCCCAGTTTGATGGGTAGTCATCATGCTGGTAATTTGTCATGGTGTGCGTGTGCGTGTGCGCGCGCGCGCGCGTGCGCGCGTGTGTGTGTGTGTGTTGTTGTGAGCCAGAGACAGAAGTTAGTTCCTAGAGGACACAGACTCTTTTTAACTCCCTCCCCAGTGCTTCTCTGCTCAGTACTGGTGGCCTCCACCTTTGTTACTGGACACCACTTCACTCCACACCAAGGGCACCGTGGCAATGGGATCCGTGCCCTGCCCACCCTTCCTCGCACGCACGCAGAAGCCCAGATGTTTATTTTAGGGGCACTGATCTGATCGATGCGTGTGTGTCCCAAATGGCACCCTATTCTCTACATAGTGCACTACCTTTGACCAGGGCCATACACTATATAGGGTGCCATTTGGGACACAGTCAGAGAGAACGGGAGGGAGGGCCATATGCCATTACAGGTGAGACCAGTGCTGCCATTATAGCTTTTCCTCAAAGTACCAATGTCTGGGACCTGTATACTCAGCATATTTGTCTCTGTCTGCTTAAATTGAGAAAGAGGGGAATTGAGAAGATGATAATGATTGTTGAATTATTGTGGTTTCTTGCTTTAAATTCTTGCTTTAAAAAAGAAAGGAAGGGAATATTCAGCTGGCAGATCCAAAGGCATAGGGATCGAAATCAGGTTTAAGATTAGAAGTGGAGTTATCAGGAACCATTCAAAATCTGCTGGCTGTATATACACTCACTAAACACATATGAACTATACTGAACAAAAACATACAACAATTTCAAAGATTTTGCTGAGTTACAGTTCACATGAGTAAATCAGTCAGTTGAACTAAATTCATTAGGCCCTAATCTATGTATTTTACATGACTGAGCAGGGGCACAGCCATGGGTGGGCCTGGGATAGCATAGGCCCGCCCACTTGGGAGATAGTCCGACCCAATGGGGAGCAAAGTCCCAGCCAATCAGAATGATTTTTCCCCCCACTAAAGGGCTTTATTACACACAGAAAAACGAATCCGCATTATCTTGACAAAGGATAAATGCTCACTAGCAGGGATGTAAACAAATGTGTGCACAGAATTTGAGAGAAATAAGATCATTGTGCGTATGGAACATTTCTGGGGTCTTTTATTTCAACTCATGAAACATTTGACCAACACTTTACATGTGGCATTTACATTTTTGTTCAGTGTATAAAAATGATTATCATATTTTAACAGAAAAACTCAGCTGTTGCTACCATTCATAGCTTTGTATGGAAAATACAATCCTTTGTTTATGAATATATCACTAAATTGGGGGGGGGGAAACCCCCAACTAATCAACTTCTCTCTTGCATCTAAGTGTCAAGTGAGTAATCATTGTAAAGTCTGTTCTCCAAGTGTCTGAGCATCCCTCTCAATCCCTCACTCCTTCTTTCCCTTACCATGCCAAAACTCAGCACAGAGAGACAGCAAAATCCCAGTCCCCTTCCCTTATCGTCCCTCCTCCCCTCCTCTCTCCTTGGGAGCAGCCAAACAAACCCAGTCCCTTTCAAACATCCCTGTGTCCTTTCAAGTTAGACGAGGAATAATAATGGTAATGATGGGTGACGTGGGAGTGGGTAGTTAGCACCGTTAAGGCAAATAATGGCTCTTAATGCCAGCACTAATGGGCAAAAAATAGATTCCCTTTTTCCCCGAGATGAGGAGCGTTTAAGAGCACTCATTCAGACACTCGCAAGGACTCCAGGAAATCAGGCTGACTGGCTCTGTGGCTGGCGCTAATGGCCGAGCCGACCGTCGCTCGCCCGCCGTCTTCTTCTGAACATTCGGAGAAATCTCTTGTCAGCTTTGCCATCCGCTAACGGTAGGGTTGTCTCCCTCTCGATTGGTGAAGCGCTTGTGCAGGTTAACGAGGTTCATTAAGCGTTTTAAGGATAGTGAGGTGCATTAGGTATAATTGGCACATTTTGCAGCTAATGTTGGTGAAATAGACATCAGGAAGGGCAAGTGGAGGTTTTTAGGGCTTTGTGTTGACATGAAGATCAATATGGTTTCTGATGGTTGGCTTATCCGCCTCCCTCCCTAACTCAAAGTTTCTGAATTAACCGCCAAGCACTAGCTTTGCCACATCCGTTGAAATGGTTTAATAATGTGAAGATGCACAATACTTAGTGATATTCCCTCCAAACTGCAAAGCCAAACTGTAACACTTCCGTATTCCTATTCTTCATTTTCTATATTTTAATTATATTTTATAAATTTTTATTCCATGTTAGTGCTATTACAAACACTTGAACACCACCCCTGTCCTATCCTTCTACTGGTCTGAACAGAAAAGGATTGGCTATAGGACAGTTCAGACAAATGCCAGATGGGCTTGTCCATCTTTAGCTAATGTCTACATTTTTACACAGGAGGATCATTATTTGGCTAATAATTTGAGCCTCAAGGCAAAAAATGGCACAGTGGTGGGGGCTAGATAAATAAAATAAAAAAATGGTGTTTTAAAAAATGCCTGGGCCAATATCTGGTCCCAGTCTGACCCTGGGTCTGATAGTCCTCATGTCCCAGCCCTCCTCCCTTTCCTGCCCTTGACTGGCTGGTCACAGAGGACATCTGGCAGCAGACGAGGTCATCTTTCAGAGGCTAGTGGCTGGAACCTGAACTTCTAACATTCTTTAGTAGCAGGAGACCCCCTAAGGGAGGCTAATTTCAAAGAGGACTCTTTCTCTTCCACTTTTTTCCAGAAAGAGTTTTGCTCACTGCTCACTCCCTCCTCCTTCCTTGTTCAGAGACAGAGGTGTGGTGGCCAGGGGTGGCTGACCGAGTGGTTTGTGTCATGTACAATGACCGTGTGTTGTTATAATTTTGTGACAAGAAATGCCATGTATTGAGTGTCAATCAATGCAACATAATTGAAAAGTGTCTCTTTCTCTCTCCCTTGTTCTCTATATCTTCCTCTCTCTCCTTCCTTCCATCCCTCCCCTTTCTCTCTTCATCTCTTTCTCTCTCACTCCCTCTTTTCCCCCACCCCCTCTCTGAACTGAGTGGCTCTTGCAAGAAGTAGGACCGGTGTCAACTTTGCCAATGCAGAGTAAGTTTTACTTCAGCATGCTGATCATTGAGACCATTCAGTGGATCGTGTTCATTCGTTCTCTCATTGACCTCCGCCGACTAGTATATTACAAAGCATAAATACTTTTGCAGAAACAATGCCCACTGTTCCTCTCTAAGCCACAGTATTGCTCTCCGATGCATTCAAGGTCTCTTGGTGACAGTCATCTGGTGAGTCATCGATGATTCAACATGTGAATCAAGTTCATGTAGTGTTTAGAATAGTCTAAATTGTTATATGTCCCATTGTACCATTTCCTAAGACCATTGTGGCACTGTTGAAAATCGTCTCAACAGCAACTTGGTCAATCAATTGCCGGTTCAATGTGTCAAAGTCACACATACAAACTGTAAAACATGTTTGCCTGGTAACATTGGTGGACTCATATGACCTATAGTACCTTCATAAAGTATTCATAACCCTTGACTTATTCCACATTTTGTTGTGTAATTCTGAATGGATTGAATAGATTCTACACACAATAACCCATGAGGACAAATTGAAAAAGTGTTTTGCCAAATTTATTGAAAATGAAATACCAAAATATCTCACAATCACACCCCTGAGTCAATACTTTGGCAAAGATTACAGCTCTTAGTCTTTCTGGGTAAGTCTCTAAGACCTTTCCACAACTGGATTTTGCAACATTTGCCCATTATTTTTTTCAAAATTCTTCAAGCTATTTCAAACTGGTTGTTGATCCTTGCCTCTTGAAACTAGGGGGCACTATTTTTATTTTTGGAAAATTGCTAGACAACCATTTTCAGGTATTGGCATACATTTTCAAGTAGATTTAATTCAAAACTGTAACTCGGCCACTCAGGAACATTCACTATCTTGGTAAGCAACTCTAGCGTGGCCTTGTGTTTTAGATTAGTGTCCTGCTGAAAGGACAATTCATTTCCCAGTGTCTAGGGGAAAGCAGACTGAACCAGGTTTTCATCTAGGATTTTGCCTGTGCTGAGACCCATTCTGTAAATGTTTTATCCTGAAAAACTCCCCAGTCCGTAACAATAACAAGAATACCTATGACAACATGATGCAGCCACCCCTATGCTTGAAAATATGGAGAGGGGTACTCAGTAATGTGTTGTATTGAATTTGCCCCAAACATAACACTTTGTATTCAGGACGAAAAGTGAATTGTTTTGTCACATTTTTGCAGTATTATTTTAGTGCCTTGTTGAATTTTAAAAACATATTCAACCACATTAAAACAATGTTATTGCACCCAGTTTGAGTCCATGCAACTTAATTATGCGACTTGGTAAGCACATTTTTACTCCTGAACCTATTTACGTTTGCCATAATAAAGGGGTTGAATACTATTTTCATTTTGAATTCATTTGCAAAATGTTTGGAAAAATTATCATTTCAGTTTGACGTTGTGGGGTATTGTGTGTAGGCCAGTGACAAAACATCTCAATTTAATCCATTTTAAATTCAGGCTGTAGCAAAACAAAATATGGGAAAAGCAAAAGGGGGGGTGAATACTTTCTGAAGGTACTGTATCCACTGTGGTCTGCAGATTCACACCACTTTCCTATCAACGTCTCTGTGCTCCCATCCATCTGCCTTGTCTTATTGTCAATCTGAAGACTAGGAAATGGAGGGACCACTCCAAATAAATGCATGACATTGCGCTGACATGAAAAGACACGGAAGTGGTGACCAGGGAAAAAGGTCACGGATTGTCGGGTGAAGCTGTACTCATGAGTTTCCTTTTCGGAGTGCTTTCAACCGGCAGCACAAGACCTCTCTACTCAAGATGATGGCTCTACTATCTTTACTGATGTAAGGCTACTTTTGTATAAGAAATCAAGAGTTGAGATACCACTATAGTCTCTTTAGCTGTAGGGACATGCCGATCATAATTGCAGTACCCTGGTTATCACAAAGAATCTCACCACTTACTAAAAAAAGGAATCGATACATTTTTACTTCAAAAACAGTTTCCCCTTGGCGACCTCTTCTTACTCTGACTATTTGTGTAAAGAGTGCATAGTTCATTACATTGAGTGTATCCTGTTCTTGAAGAATGTTCAACTATTGTCCCTGAAGGGCTAATGCCATATCCACGACCACAAGTCTCTTGTCGATGCATTTTTTCAATTTCATACAGATTTATTTTTAAATGTATGACGTTGAGATCACAATGACATTCATTTGTGTGGAGCAATTAGCATGACACTCACCTACCCTCTAAAGTTCTTCACAATTCCAGCCTTAAAATCCGAGTTCTCCTTCAATTCTCCTGAAATTCAGCCAAAAGGACAAGCAACAACAAACTAATGGTTTGCTGAACTTTTGAACTATCCATTAGGGCGGCAGGGTAGCCTAGTGGTTAGAGCGTTGGACTAGTAACCGGAAGGTTGCAAGTCCAAACCCCCGAGCTGACAAGGTACAGATCTGTCGTTCTGCCCCTGAACAGGCAGTTAACCCACTGTTCCTAGGCCGTCATTGAAAATAAGAATTTGTTCTTAACTGACTTGCCAAGTTAAATAAAGGTAAAATAAATCAAATAAAAGGGCACAAACACATGAATAAGTATGTGGTTAAGGTACGGTGTTGTTCCCTGGGGTGCAGAAAAGTCAAAGCTACACTTCATAGGTACACATATAAACTCACGTGGTACAGTTCGGTATCTTCGAGGTATAATGGGACATTTTCCCACCCAATATTTTCAATATAAGATAGGATCATTACTGCACTTTGATAGGTGGGGGTGTTTGATGGTTACCCAATGTAAGTTGAGCACCTCATTTGACGCTGTCTGTTCTGCAACCTTATTAAGAGCATGTGTCACTAACTACTGTAGCTGCACTGTAATGATGTTATTGTGGATTCTCCAGTCATTTAACGGCAATGTTGCTTGAAGTTTCAGTGAATTTGTATTTCCTTAACTGGAAACATTTGTAAGTAAGTTATTGTCAAATTCACAACAACTGATAACCAATTGGTTGCCACTAGCAATACATGCCAGTAACCTACTGCGCCTTCGCTGACCCTTCTGTTGACAACATTACTTGCTGTTGGCAGCATACTGTAGAAGTGGCGGTTTATCAGAATACTGCAGGTGTGGCTTATTGGAGGTGTGGCTTATTGGAGGTGTGGCTTTGAGCGGGCTCTTTCTTGTCTTCCATGAGATGGAGTGTCATCACAGTTAATGTGATCTGTTGTATTCTGCTTATAAACACTAATATAGAATACTGTTAGATATCTAGCCAGGTCAAAGGTTGACATAAGTATTTGTGATACTAAAAAAGCTTTACAGTATTTAATGTTTCATTAATCACTATTATTGTAATACTTAGTTTCCTGCTACACTGTCAGGCCAGTGAGTGTCACAGATAAGCAACAGTAAATTACTGCGAACATTACAATAACTGGCTTCCTAAGTGGTGCAGAGGTCTAAACCACTGCATTGCGGTGCTAAGGCGCCACTAGAGCATGAGTTTCGTTTCCAGGCGATCACAGCCAGCTTCCGTGTTAAGCGAGCAGTGTGTTAAGAAGCAGCACGGTTTGGCGGTCTGTCTTTCGGAGGACATGTCTCGACCTTCGTCTCTCTCAAGTCTGTTGGGGAGTTGCGGAGATAAGACAAGATCATGACTACCAATTGGATATATAGGGAGAAAAATGGGGTAAAACTGTAATATATACAGTTCCAGTCAAAAGTTTGGACACCTACTCATTACAGGGTTTTATTTGGACTATTTTCTACATTGTAGAATAATAGTGAAGACATCCATACTGTGAAATAACACATATGGAATCATGTAGTAACCACCAAAGTGTTAAACAAATCTAAATATATTTTATATTTGAGATTCTTCAAAGTAGCCACCTTTTTCCTTGACATATTTGCAAATTTTGTGCACAAATTTCTTTACATCCCTGTTAGCGAGCATTTTTCCTTTGCCAAGATAATCCATCCACCTGACAGGTGTGGCATATCAAGAAGCTGATCAATCAGCATGATATTTACAGAGGTGCACATTGTGCTCGGGACAATAAAAGGCCACTCTAAATTGTGCAGTTTTTTCACACAACACAATGCCACAGATGTCTCAAGTTTTGAGGGAGCATGCAATTGGCATGCTGACTGCAGGAACGTCCACCAGAGCTGTTGAAAGATACATTCATGTTCATTTATTTTTAAATTCACATCCACAGACCATGTGTAACCACGCCAGCCATCCACATCCAGCTTCTTCACTTGCGAGGTCATCTGAGACCAGCCACCCAGACAGTTGATGAAACTGAGGAGTATTTCTGTTCGTAATATATCCCTTTTGTGAGGGTAAACAGTAGACCCACCAATGGCTTGTGCCCCTGCCCAAGTCATGTCAAATCCATAGATTAATTCATTCATTTCAATTGACTGGTTTTCTTATTGGAACTGTAACTCAGTCTTTGAAATTGTTACATGTTGCATTTATGTTTATATTTTTGTTCAGTACAGATTATATGTGCATATGTACCTTAAAAGGTACCGACTAGAACCTTAGGACCAGAACTATGTACCTCTGAAGGTACCTTATGTGCACCTTTAAACAACGTACCATAATCTTATTTTTGAGAGTGTATGGATATATGTTCTTGATAACAAATGTTTCTGGTGGCGCTGCTGAGACATGAATGCATTCCAGACCAAAAGGTTGCACGTTTAAATCCTGAGAGCGTTAATGTCAAGTCTCCCTGAGCACTGATACTTTTGTTGCTGGTCTTGTCAGATAATCACACAATTATTGACTTGATTCTGGGTAACTTTTAGCAGGGCAGAAATGTATTCTTGCCAATGAATCTATGGCCGATCTGTGGCCACAGACCTGGTGCCATAGTAAGAAATTCAGATTGCTGACATCCCCCTCACATTTGAAGTCATGTTTTTGGAACATTTCACATGTGACATATCACATGTAAATAACATTTTAAAAAATGTGGTTTTGGAAAACTTCAAATGTAAAATGTAATGTGAAAATGTGTTTTTTCACATGTTGAAACGTGTTCACTTGAAATTCATGTGGTGAGGATCATGTTAGGATGTTTGGACATTTTTTTGGACCAGTCGTCAGGACTTCACGTGATGGTTTCAAGTCATCCCAAACCATTATAAAGTAATAAAATGGGGTTTTAAAGTTAGTTGTATGCTGAAATACAACCCCACCTAGGATTTTAACTCACAAACTCTGGACGTGATTTTCTCTAGTCTTTCTGCTGCACCACATAGTCTGTAGCATCCCGAAACACATTCATTACCTACAATACATCGCTGCACTTAGCGAAAGAGCGCCATCTGCACTAATATTTTAGTTATCAGTTAATCTGACTATTCTCTCATCATTGATTTCATTAACTTATTTCAAAAATGTTAGGGTTTTCTGTATAGTTGAATTTTGGGCATATTATTCTGTTTTAATGTTACTTCTGAATCACAATGATAAATAGAATCGTTTTTCTTGAGTTTATTGTTAACAAATCTGAGTCACTTTGAACTCCAAAGTATAAGAATACAGGTGAAATCAGTTTTTACCACAGGCATGGTGGCGTAAACCAAGAGGTTTTGAGTTCAAATCCCTGGGGAGGACATAATGATAATTACTGTATAAAGGAACATAATCATGTATGTGAAGGATGTCAATTGAAGCACTGTATGTTAGAAGTACTGTGTATAAAAATGACAAATTTTTATTTTCACGTGTTCTGTTGAATGTGAAGGGTTCCAAAAACACGTTTTCACCAATCATGTGATTTTCCCCGTGGTTTTTACGTAAGGGATAAAATTGTAACCCATAAAAATCTCTAAAATGTCCGAAACAGTGTTTGTAAATTTATGGTGAGGTCTGGCTAAATTTCTCTAGGAAGAGGATGTCTTTAAACTGTAGTTTTACTTCTAACAGCTCTTAATTAACTTCAACCCGTAGTGAATACTTAGGTGCAGGTGTAATGAATGGATAAGTTCAGCCTTGCCTCAGAGCAATACGAAATATACTTTACGTATTTCTGAGCACCTCCAAGATGTATGAGATCTACTAATGGTCTAGTTACGTGGGACAGAAACGAAAGTAAGGAGGTTGGTTGGCAAGAATGGGTGGGTGTAATCTACGACAGTCTAGCAATCCAAAGGTTGCATGTTAGAGTGGTGTCGGGGACAACTGAAGGATTTTAACTAACCCTTATTCTAAACTTTTACGTAATTCCCCTAACCTGTTATGTAAATTCACCTAACCTTTATCGTTACTTCCCCTAACAGCCAATGTACATTTTAAAATCAAATCAAATCTAATTGTATTAGTCACATGTGCCGAATACAACAGCTTCACCTTACAGTGAAATGCTTACTTACGAGCCCCTAACCAACAATGTAGTTAAAACATATTTCTATAATAATTTAAATAAATTAAAAATTAAAAAAATTAAAAAAATATATAAATCAGAATAAGAAATAAAAGTAACAAGTAATTAAAGAGCAGCAGTAAAATAACAATACCGAGACTATATACAAGGGGGTACTGGTACAGAGTCAATGTGCGGGGCACCGGTTAGTCAAGGTAATTGAGGTAATATGTACATGTAGGTTATGAAAGTGAGTTATTAAAGGGACTATGAGTAGATGATAACGACAGAGAGTAGCAGCGGTGTAAAAGAGGGGGGTGGGAAGGGGCAATGTAAATAGTCCTCAAGGCTGTGTAAGGGCTATTTGACCAAAAAGGAGAGTGATGGAGTGCTGCATCAGATGACCTGGCCTCCACAATCACCAGACCTACACCCAATTGAGATAGTTTGGGATGAGTTGGACCGCAGAGTGATGGAAAAGCAGCCAACAAGTGCTCAGCATATGTGGGAAATCCTTTAAGACTGTTGGAAAAGCCTTCCAGGTGAAACTGGTTGAGAGAATTCCAAGAGTGTGCAAAGGTGCCATCAAGGCAAAGGGTGGCTACTTTGAAGATTTTTAAATATAAAATATATTTTTATTTGTTTAACTCTTTTTTGGTTACTACATGATTCCATATGTGTTATTTCATAGTTTTGATGTCTTCACTACTATTCTGCAATGTAGAAAATAATAAAAATAAAGAAAATCATTGAATGAGTTGGTACTGTACATGTAGGTAGATGTAAAGTGACTATTCATGTATAATAAACAGAGAGTAGCAGAAGCCTAAAAATGGGGGTGGGGGGGGGACAATGCAAATAGTCCAGGAAGCCATTTGATTAGATGTTTAGGAGTCTTATGGCTTGTGGGTAGAAGCTGTTTAGAAGCCTATTGGACCTAGACTTGGTGCTCTGATACCACTTGCCATGCAGTAGCAGAGAGAACCGTCTTTGACTAGGGTAATTTTTAGGGCATTTCTCTTTTAGGGCCTTTCTGACACCACCTGGTATAGAGGTCCTGGATGGCAGAAAGCTTTGCCCCAGTGATGTACTGGGCTGTACAAACTATCCTCTGTAGTGCCTTACGGTCGGAGGCCGAGCCGTTGCCATCCCAGGCAGTGATACAACGCTCTCAACGGTGCAGCTGTAGAGGCTTTGAGGATCTGAGGACCCATGCCAAATTGTTTCAGTCTCCTGAGGTTTTGTTGTGCCCTCTTCACAACTGTCTTGGTGTGCTTGGACCATGTTAGTTTGTTGGTGATGTGGACACCAAGGAACTTGAAGCTCTCAACCTGCTCTACTACAGCCCTGTCGATGAGAATGGGGGCGTGCTCTGTCCTCTTTTTCCTTTCAACATAATTCTCATTTTTGGTTAAGGCGAAATAATCAACCCACTGAGACATCAGTTCAACGTCTAGTTTTGATTTAGATTTGGTTTCATTTGGTTGGGTGAAAAAAACACGAAATGTTGGCAAAGTTTTGGTGATGTTTGTATCTCATAGCTCAGCACCTCAGCCCACAGTGAATGGCAGTATGGCACAGTGCATACCCGGGCATGGGGCAGGCATGGCTGGCGCTGATGTACCCTTCAGCTGCTGCTGTTCCTGCCACTCACCCTGGGGAGTCGACACGACTGCAGGCCTGTCTCCACCCCCCCCCCCCCCCACACACACACACACACACACACACCCTCTGTCCGTCCCACCCTCTCAACACCTCTCTACACACCAGGCCCGTCTTTCTCCTGCCTGCCCGCCTGCTGTCTCTTCCTTCCTCTATCTATCCCTCTCTCCCTCCTTCCTGCCCTCTAGAAACGACACCAGGCCCTCCTTATTCTGCCTGCCGACTAGGCCACCGCTACTGCTGTGTAAATAACGAATCTGTCACATCAAAGGGGGACACTCCCACATGCACGCACGCACACACACACAAACTCCTACTCTGCAAGTGCAGGGTGGCTTGTCCTTTAAAACATCCACTCACTAACCTCAAATACTATTTTTTCTTGTACAGCCCACCTTTCCTTCAACCGTCCTAGGCAGCGAAAACAGGAATACATTTGTGTCTGGCCTCTGGTTCTGATGTGGTTTGAGTGGATTTGCCCGGTTCTTTCTGTTGTTGTTGTTGCTTTACATCTTTGTTTTTTTTATGCTCTCAAAGAATTTAAGTGTAGTATATCATTTGTTTACAGTAAAATGCAGGATTGTCATTTTGGACTTTCATTTACCCCTTCTGTAAATGTCTGTATGCTTCATATCAAATAAATACTGTAGATTGTTATTTTTCTAAATGCATATAGGTGATGAGTTCAGATATTTTTTTTACATAGAATTCACTCCCAATATCAAGCCAAGCCTAACTAGAGTATAGTACATTATCCTTACTGAAAGAAATGATGTATATTTTTTGTCAAAACAGAAAACAAGTAGTTTAACAGAACAAAACGTTCTATTTAAAGGTGAACATTTGCAGGTGGAAGTGCATTAGGTTATTTTCATATGAAATATTTGTGTGTTTGACAGGTATAGCCAGCGTCACTTCGTATGTACTCCTAATTTTTCTGTACACTGGCGAAGTCAAATGTTTCCTATCTACATGCAACCCACGTACAGAGATTTGGAGAGAGCAGGGTTGTTTGTCGACAAACTCAGTGTAAGCCCCCACTCTACAACAGAGAGACATGAGGAATAGGTCACCAGAAATCCCAGCATTAAACAGCGAGCTCAAAGACGACTCCTCTCACTTCTAAGCCGCAATCGCAACTTCACATCTATCTATTTCTCCAACCCGTCATCATTTACATTTTTTAAATCTGCATTTTTCATATAGATCCCGTCTTATTCTAATTTTAATATCAGTGTTATTTCCCATGACACCTTTTGTTTTATTATACATTATGAATTTCTTGGTCCCTCCCCCCTCCCCCTTCCCTCACTCTAATCCCTGTGCCCACACCACGCTTATGAGCTGAAATATTTTATCAGGTGGAAGCCGCAGTCAAACTTATCATTTTAATCTTATTTCAATAAAAAAAAGAATCTCTCTTCTTCTGGGTTTGACAGCAGCTAATGGTTTTTTCGTTATCGTAAAGGAAACTTTGAGGACTGAGAGCAGACCATATATTTCTCTCCCTCGGCTGATTCCTAAATCATATGATAGGGAAGGAGCAGGTCATGTACGTATGGAGGGAAGGACAATACATGCAGAGCATATGCATGCGTATGTGTTTTCGTGTTGAGGTGGCCTTTTTTGAAAGGTTATTGATTTTATTTTTTAAATATGGGTTGTATGGCTTCTTAAATCTGAATTTTGCCCCACAATATCTGTGGTGTTTATTATTTTATGGTTATAGTTATGTTTTTTCTATGTTGTTTTATAAACATATGTTTACATGTAGTATATATATTCATTTTTGTTGTGGCGTACAGTACCTGTTTATTGAAAAGCACCTTATCCTTTATGTAAAACATGACTACAGTGTATTTTCCTATATGTCATCCAGTGTGTTCAGTCTATAGGGTGCTACACATAGAGGCTGGGTAATGTAATGCTCGGTTATATTCCTACAGACGTGGGGTGGTATACATTGAGTGTTATCCTCTGTGATGTCTGTATCCATTGAATCCACATTAAAGCATGTCTATTTACCTACAATCTAAGTAACAAATACAATCATCTAGACATAGAACACCAAAAATACTATGGATTCTATAGGCCACGACTATTAAAGGAAGTATTTATATCCTAAATTGGTTAACAAAACAAATCCTAATTCATGCTCATAATAACAACAGTTGTTCCGACAATATATATTTCATTCATCCTGAGGAGTCTATAGACACACCCGTGTAAACATGGGCTACAGTAGTAATGGCCAAATTATTATTTTAAATATATATATTCAGGATACTTAAATGGGTCCTATAATTAAATGATCCATGGTATGACATCTTAAAACAATTCCACATGTTAGTCTAGAACCCCCCCCCCCCACACACACACACACACACACACACACACACTTTTAGAGGTTTAACTCATTTGTGACAGGACATAGGATATGAAAATACCATTGCTTTGTAGCAGTGAAATTCAAGTGCTTTTTTGCATTGCCCCATTGTTGTGATAATGCGGCATTGTAGTACTTGAATATATAACTACCGAGGCTATGTTGATGATGTGCTGCATCCCAGCCTATACATTCATTAGTCTGGCCTGGCCTGTTCACTTCATGAATGTAGTATTCATCTGCATGGACCTGAAGACATGTCCCCGGGTTTGCGTCCCAAATGGCACCCTATTCCCTACATAGTGCACTACCTTTGACCAGAGCCCTATGGGCCCCTATGGCCCTATGGGCCCTGGTCAAAAGTTGTGCACGATATAGGGAATAGGGTGCCATTTGGGACGCAGTCCCCTGTCATCACTGTCCCAGCCAGCCCATGCCCCCGCCCGCCATGCATTTAATGGCATGTGAATAATTTACATATCTATGATGGTGTCAATGCACATTATCATTGTCTCCTCTATGAGCCTAGCATTGTCTGCATAGTGACCCATTTTGATGAATAGTACAATGCCTTGACACACACTTTGTGCCGAAGTTAAAGTCTGATCAGTCAAAACACATTTCCAGACTGCACACAGACAATACAAAACAGTGTTTGGGGCCACACATCTTTATTGTCACTAGCTGCCTGGTGTATTTTAATTTTTGATCTCTATTTTCTTCCCATTTTCTCTCGGCGAAACAATGACGTTTTTTAAGAAGCGACAGAAAAAGAATTGCATTTTTAATTTAACTCTCAGCAGAGTACCTCTGAGTCCCTTAACCCGGCATCCGTCTCTTCGCATAACCCAAATGGAGACAGACACATGAGAGAAAGAAGTCCCCTCTCTTCTTCTTTTTTTATATGTGTTTTGTGTTTATTATTAGCTGACTCTGTGCTTCATCATCCTGTGAAAATTCATATCTGCCGAACATAAGGGAGAGAAACAGTGGGGAATCAATCTTTTGTGCTTGGGCAGATAAACACAAGACACAATCAGAGGAGAGAACAGAGAGAGCGAGGAGAGGAGAGAGAGAGGGCCTCATCCCAGCCAGTGATGGATAGCAGGAGTAAAAGTGTCAGGATGGGTATTATGTAAATTAAGGAGGCATCCGAGCATCGCCTTGATGATTATGGGAAGATGTGAATGATGTTTGTGGTCCCCAGGCACTCAACCAGCCTTGTTATTTCTCTTCCCTCCAACCACCCCTGGGGTGCATTCCGCCTGACCCCCCGGACGCTAGTCTCCCGGGAACACACTCCAAAAAATCGGAAAAGACATCTGTTTCATTTACTAAACAAATTATCTGCCAGGGATTTCACACCTAATAGGCAGCGGGAACAGAGTGGGGTGCAGAGCAGAGGGGTGGGGTGGGGAGACCGAGACGAGGAGGAGAGGGGACGTGAAGGAGAAAGAGGAGATTCGGTTCGGGTGAGGCAAACATTTTCTTTGCTTTGTCCCCCTGGCCTTATCTCTTCTTTGTCACCTTCCTCCTCCTCCTCCTCCTCCTCTTCCTCAGCTGTTCCTAGGCATGGGAGCCTGGGAGGTGTTTGGCTGTGGCCTGGTGGAGATAGGGGCCTGACAGGGGGAGCAACCTTAACGGCAGGCCCAGTGAGTTCTCTGGGGGCATGTTTAAATCACACCGGTGTCTGGGAACTATGCACTGTGTCTGAGAGGGACAGGGTGATGTCTGGTTCAGCGAGGACATTACCATAAGTATCATTACTGTCGATTAACCAGGGGATCATCTTCAAATACGACTAGTAGTGCTGCTACTAACACTAGACCAGTACTACTATCTCTACTTATAATGTTACTGTCAAAACTACACCAAGGACTGCCTCCAATACTGTCATTACTACTACTGTTACTAAAACTATATGTTATACTACATTCATAATTATGTTAATAACCATGGTCATTTTCATGATTTTATTGTTAATATTGCTAAGGGTAACGATAAAGATAATTGTAATGTATTAATTTGACTAGCAGTGATGTTTTATGATAATAAGAAAAGTTAAGCCTAAATTACGATTTTATCCTCAAATGACCAAAATCCACCAGAGGTCAAAGTCAACTTGTTTTCCTCTCTACTAGTCTTGTTAGATTTTGCTTCCATAAATCTTAACATGTTGTTTTCCAACAGACAGCTAGTTGGCGACACGACCTCAAAACTTCCCTTTGAAATGGATAGTGAATTTACAGCGTATATAATTTATGTACTGATTTCTAACATAATGCCACATAAATGCACTGTCGGCTAATAGAAACCAAATGTTCCTCTATCGCTGGGTGCTGCGATGCGGTCATGAACGACCCTCCTCAAATCAAATGTGTGTGTGTGTGTGTGTGTGTGTGTGTGTGTGTGTGTGTGTGTGTGTGAACACAACGGTAAAATAACAAAATAATTTCTGGTCATCTTTTCAACTTTCCGTCCCTCTTTCCTCCATTGTTCAGCCCTGGAAGGCTGTTGCAGGGGTGTGAGTTGCTGCTACTGCTGCCGGCACTGAGGAATGTGTGTACAGGGTCCGAACTACTCCTGTATCCAGAGATTTATTGAAAGCCAAGTTTGAGCCAAGACATCTCCCAGAGGTAGTGGTGCAGGAGGTCAGAGCAGAGCGTCATCCTACTGGGGAGGGAGGGAGGGAGGGAGGGAGGGAGGGAGGGAGGGAGGGAGGGAGGGAGGGAGGGAGGGAGGGAGGGAGGGAGGGAGGGAAAGAGAGAGATAGAGAGAGAGAGAGAGAGAGAGAGAGAGAGAGAGAGAGAGAGAGAGAGAGAGAGAGTGAGAGAGAGAGAGAGTGAGAGAGAGAGAGTGAGAGAGAGAGAGAGAGAGAGAGCGAGAGAGTGAGAGAGAGAGAGAGAGAGAGAGAGAGAGAGAGAGAGAGTGAGACAGAGAGAGAGAGAGATGGGGAGAACTAAGAGGTAGAGGGAGAACTAATAAGTAGAGGGACAACTAATAAGTAGAGGGACAACTAAGAAGTAGAGGGAAAACTAAGAAGTAGTGGGAGAAGAAGAGGGAGAGCTACAGAAAGACAAAGTAAGAAGAAACAGAAAGAGAATGAAGAATTTTTTTTGTGAATGTATTTCTCTAGCGATGGAGTCAATGAATAAGAAAGTCTACACACTAAAAAATGCTGCTTTAATAAAAACAACCCAATTTGGGTTATTTAGTAACCCAAGGCTGGGTAAATATTGGACAGAACACACGCAGGCTTATTTTGACCCAACCAGTTGGATTGCATGAATAACCTAACATGTTGGGTTGTTTGGATTACCAAAACATGGGTACATTTAAATGGGAATTTCACCCTTCCTCTGCCACTGCATATGGTCATGACTATATTAACAACAATACGTTTTGTCATAAACATCAACATTATCCAAACCACAAGCTAGAACCAGCGCATTTTCATTTCACTAGTCGAATGGGGACGTTTCGTCTTCCTGTGTACTCGTCTGCTCATAGTGAACCACAAAGTCCAGCATTCATAGCGAATGCTGGTACCTCCCTGCTAGACAGATGGGACGTGCCTACAAACTTGGTTGATGGTGGTGTTTACTTTAAACGACCAACACACGGTAATCTCAGAACTTCTCTAGGCAATATATTTTTTGAACTGTTTGTTTTTCAGTAATGTTTGTCATCGTGCCTGTGTGGTGTGGTATTTACATACAAGTGCAGTAATGACTTATCTTTCACCGTTCTGCCTACCAGAGGTTAACTCCGATGCTTGCGGTGGTTTCAGTCATCCTGATGAGCCCTTGCCAGCTAGCTAGTTTATGCTGGCTAACTGACAACAACAGCAGCTTGGAGCTCGTTTGAACTTGTAAAAGAAAGGGATGTTTATTTTGATGCGTGAGGGAGAAATAACTGGGAGAAAATAACTGGTCATCACTACTTACCACAGCCGCAAAGTCATAATCCCCGCCTATTTCTGCAGTTTATCTTCTTGAAATCTGTAACCCTAACCTTAACCGCACTGCTAACCTTATACCTAACCCTAACGTTAAATCAAGACCAAAAAGCAATTTGTTGTTTTCATAAATCTTTACGATATAGCCTATTTTGACTTTGTGGCTCTGCGATCTGGTGGAAACTGGGCGGCAGTTGCTTTTCACCGTACAGCTGTAGGTAGGCTATCACCAGTGCTTAATTTGATCTGGAACACTTCATCTGCCGGAACAGGATCCAGCACCTATTTGCCCGGATCCAGGACTTCTCACGCCATCATTTATTCATTGTTTCACTGTCCCACTGTAAACACTCTAATAAAAGTGATCAAGAGTTAAATCAAGTTTTCTCCAGAAAAAAACATCAGGTCAAAACGCAGGGATCGTTCTGTGTAATCATCCTACCCTGCCACACTGATTCCAGACCTGCTCCCTTATAGCCATAGAGGTTATAGGGGTGTACGGTGGGGTAAGTAACTGATATTAGCGCAGGTCTCGTCTTGGTAGTGGTGGTCAACTCATGAAGAGGTCCCGACGTAATCACACCACATAGCTAGGCTAGTCGTCGCACTACTGACTATGAAACTTGGGCAAGCAAAATAAAACATTGATAAGTGAAGGAAATCGACTTCGATTAAGTTTTTCAAGACCACAAATCCAGAGAAAGATGGTGATTCAAACCTGAAACGAGCCAGAAAACTCTCAGTGCTGGAGAAGAAGAGTCAGGGGCAAACTGCTCCTGATGGTGATGCTTTAGCTAGCAGCGCTGTTAATGCCGCCAGTTCAGCATCACCACCGGCACCTCCACTAGCTAGTAGGCTTACCAGCGAGTCAGACTCGGTGGGAGAAAGGAGGGGCTTTGAGCAAGAAATTGACTGTCAGGAGTGAAACGGACTTGACATGGGGAGAGTCATTGTGGGAGGTTTTGAAAACTAAGGTAGGAACATATATTTCCTTTACAAAAGTTTTCTGTACTGTGAAGTTAAAAATGAATACGCGCTTCATATCTTCACATAGGCAGGAGGCCAATATGTTCTCATGTGTGTTCTGCTGTAGCCTACATTGGTTTATTTTATTTGGAGTTATATTCCGTCTTGAAAATTGAATGAAATTCGGGTCTTGTCAGCCCCACAGCTGAGTATATGTGCAAATGCATATTGCAGGTGTCCTGCAGTGACGACCATAGATAGTAGGCTACTTGGCTGTTTACTGTGTTGCATCGTTGTGTTTGTCACATTTTTCCCTCGTGAGCCCAAGGATAACCTCTCCTCTCGCGCTCAGTATATTTTCCAGGACATCCCGATTTACAAATGAAGTATCGGCTATCACATGTTATTAACTACTGGCTGTAGCTAACATGGCCAATATGTTCCATTTCGAGTAGTATAGCAGCCGACATGAAAAATAACTTGAAATATTGGTAGCCATCTGGATATCACTGGGATACAATCTACTGATCAATGGGGAGAGTTTGCTCTGCAAGCTGGCAACACAACAACAGGGCACAGTGTCCTTCACTCCCACTTGCCAGCGGAAGGAGAGGGATGTAGCTAGTTAGAGTAGCCAGGACTCTAAAGTGTGACCAATTTGGTCGGATATGTGATGTAATATTTGGTTGTGCTACCAGGAGTTTTATTTTGGGAGCACTGTGCGACTAGGAAAATATCTCCTAGATGAAAAAATAAAAAAACATGCGTGAATCAGGCCTTCATGGTTGAACTGATGCAAAAAAAAAAAAAAAAAACACTACTAAAGGACACCAGTAATAAGAAAATACTTTCTTGGCCAAGAAACACGAGCAATGGATATTAGACCGGTGGAAATCTGTACTTTAGTCTGATGAGTCCAAATTTGAGATTTTTGGTTCCAATCGCCTTGTCTTTGTGAGACACAGAGTAGGTGAACCGGGTATCTCCGCATGTGTGATTCCCAACGTGAAGCATGGTTGAGGAGGTGTGATGGTGTGGGGGTGCTCTGTTGGTGACACTGTCTGGGATTTATTTAGAATTCAAGGCACTCTTAACCAGCATGGCTACCACAGCGAGTGAGACTTAGTGAGACTATCATTTGTTTTTCAACAGGACAATGACCCAACACACATCCAGGTTGTATAAGGGCTATTTGACCAAGATGGAGAGTGATGGAGTGCTGCCTCAGATGACCTGGCCTCTACAATCACCCGACCTATACCCAATTGTTATGGTTTGGGATGAGTCAGACTGCAGAGTGATGGAAAGGCAGCCAACAAGTGCTCAACATATGTGGGAAATCCTTTAAGACTGTTGGAAAAGCCTTCCAGGTGAAGCTGGTTGAAAGAATGCCAAGAGTGTGCAAAAGCTGTCTTCAAGTCAAAGGCTGGCTACTTTGAAGAATCTCAAATATAAAATATATCTTGATTTATTTAACACTTTTTTGGTTACTACATGATTCCATATGTGTTGTTTAATAGTTTTGATGTCTTCACCATTATTCTACAATGTAGAAAATAGTACAAATAAAGAAAAACCCTTGAATGAGTTGGTGAGTCCAAACGTTTGATTGGTACTGAATATTTTTTAAATATTTACTTCAATTGATGTGGTATGGTTAAACTATGATCTGGTATGGTTAACACATTTTCTTGTGGTTTTCAACAACATTTTAAATGTGAAAGAGTCACATCTATTCCTTCCAAATGGTTTTCGCCAATGCCAGTGTACAATTCAATGCCCTCTTTCTCTTGGTATTCATTTGCCATTTTCTTTTACGTGGTAAAGCTGTTTCTAGTGTTGTCAAACCTGGTATCTGTCCCCGTGACACCAGGCCTTCCTAGACACATCACATTATAAACCAGCCTTCCAATCCCCAGGTGAACCTATATCTCTCTCTCTTTCTCAGTGTCTCTCTTTCTCTCTCTCTCTCTCTCTCAGCCCTCCTCTCTCTCTCTCTCTCTTTTTCTCAGTGTCTCTCTCTCTTTCTCAGTGTCTCTCTTTCTCTCTCTCTCTCAGCCCTCCTCTCTCTCTCTCTTTCACATTGTCTCTCGTTCTCTCTCTCAGCCCTCCCTCTCTCTCTCTCTCTCTCTCTCTCTCTCTCTCTCTCTCTCTCTCTCTCTCTCTCTCTCTCTGTCTCTCTCTCAGCCCTCATCTCTCTCTCTCTCTCTCTCTCTCTCTCTCTCTCTCTCTCTCTTTCTCTCTCTCAGCCCTCATCTCTCTCTCTCTCTCTCTCTCTCTCTCTCTCTCTCTCTCTGCTGTTGCATATGCTCCCTTGTTTTGCTTATTTTCTTGTCTGATGCTGTCATTCCTATCCCAGAGACGTGGAGGGGAGTGGGGGGCATATAGAGGCATAGAGATGGAGAGAAAGACAGAGAGACACAGGAAGAGGGATGGAAGGCACAGAGCGAGAGGGTGACGAGAGGGAGAGATGCTGAAAAAGAGAGAGGGAGAAGGAGAGAGAAGGAGAGGGAGAGAGAGAGGTGCGAGGAACGAGGAGAGAGTGAGGAAGAGATATAAAAAAAATAGTCTGGTCACATTCAGGACTCTAATACCCCTTTCTCCATAACCCAACTCTGCCCTTCTGTGTTAACATACTGTGAACCGAGCACAAGTGACAAAATCAATCCATCACAGTCGGCACAGAGAGGGACAGAGGAGCTAACAGAAATTGATGACATCCCTGCTCGAATTTTACACCGTTTCGGCCACGGCCGCGATTGAAACAGACAAAGATTTATTGTCCAGCCGGGCCCGCTGCTACCCTTGATTGCCTCCTTTTTTTCCAAGACGGGCCTTTTTTGCATATTTATTCCCAAGCTCATCAGGATCTCACAGACGCATTAGAGTGACAATCTTATTTCACCTATGGTGTGGCAGCAGACGCATGGGGGAATTTGCATCCCACGTCTCAGATGAGAGAAATGCCTCCCTGCCCTCCTCCTCGCTTTCTGTTTCTCTCGGTTTCTCTCGGTTTCTTTATGCCAGTGGTTTTGCTTTTATATTCAATGGGTGATTACAACGTCCAACTGAATTTAACTCCCTCTTCTAACTCGTTATTTAGAGGTTTTATTTCTCTCATCGTGTTGTCTGGCTAGCTGTTTTAATACAGGGAATCATTCACACCCTTGTGTAAAGTTGAGATTGTTATGTATGTGGCTGGCATCTGAGAAGTGCTTCTGTTGTGATGATCGTTGGATGGCGTCCCAATCGTTTGCTCGCTCTTAGATGTGTTGTTTTGGCTTCGGCAAGACAGACCTTTCCCTGTGCATGGCCATTATGGCATTTGTGGGGGAGGGGGGGGGGGGGGGACGTTTTTAGTGCTGCAATATTCGCTTCATAATTTTGTCTATTTATCTGTATGTGACTTTGTGTCTGTCTGGCTGTCTCTCCCTCCGGGTGCTGTGCCGACGGCCGTGGCGGCAGAGCAGAGTGAGTTCCCTTCAGTCATGCCTTGAAGGTTTTACGAGTTCTTATGGAAAATATAAATTTCACGAGGGCACTACAGTGCAGAAACAAATGCTTCTCATCACTAGCATCACGGTAAGGCCCTCAGCAGCAGCTACTGTCTGTGACAGGGAATTGATTAGAATCATTCAAATGTGATGAATAACTTTCATCATATGCGTATATCACGCACCCGTCCGGTGAGAGAGTGTGCCGGTCGTTCGCTCGGGACTTGTGCCTCTGTGTTGAGTACCCATTAGGAAGGGGAAATGTGCAATGGAGAGGGCCTAGAGTCTCCTATGAATTTCTACATATCCCAGACATGCATTACATTACAGAAAATGTCCCTATCACACATGTAAATGGCCGGCACTCTTCATAGCTATTGTCATTAGGATTGAAGGGGACCCTATTAGAGATGATTGTCCTTGCCTGTGACAGCCATACAGATGACATGTACTGAATATCTTTACATGTAGAGCAAATTAAATGGTGGCTAATATGAGGTTGTGACTAAGGACAGGGGGTACAGCGTGACGAGTTTGGACCATTCTGATACACGATGATGGAGCGCATCTACGGGTGGCACTCGTTTTTGGAGCAAATAATTCAAAATGTTCATCGTACCATCATACTTCAGCATGCAGAGAACTAGAAGGTCAGAGATGTACACCGAAATGCAGTAGGAAACGAGCCATTTGCACATTACAGTATTTAGGACTGCCTAACAGATTGATATTTATTATACTCATGCTAGGATGACAATGTAATCCAAAAGCATCATCCATCAGTCACTGTTTTTACCTCTCTTAGAATAACAGACTCTAGTACAGAGGAAGACATAAGGCATTGCTGAAGGCCAGGCCATTGAGACTTCAGTGTGTGTGTGTGTGTGTGTGTGTGTGTGTGTGTGTGTGTGTGTGTGTGTGTGTGTGTGTGTGTGTGTGTGTGTGTGTGTGTGTGTGTGTCATGCAGCAGCAACAACAAACCGGTGTTAAAATGATTCCGTTGATTATTCGGGTGTAATATTTACATCTCCTAGACGACCCCGGCGTAGCAACAGTAGAAACAGTCCCTTGGAGCTGTGCGTCTCCATCATGAAATTACCATTCTTACATGCATACACAAATCCACACACACACTTTCTCTCCACCCTGGGATTGCCATGGTTCTGAGGAATCTGGGGATAAACACAGTCAGCAGGGGAATGATGGTGTAAACTCACAACACACTTCATTACCAGAGGGACAAAATGCACACACACACACACATACACTCACTGAGAACACAATTAGGATGAGGTCTGGGATCTGGGCACTGGAGGCCGACATTGGGCTGTGTGCCACTTATTCATCTTCCTTCTCACCTCTCGACCAGCCCAGACCCCCCTTATCCCAATCTGCCTCCTGGAGATTCCTCACACACACACACACACACACACACACATACACACACACACACACACACACACACACACACACACACACACACACACACACACACACACACACACACACACACACTCCCTTCCATGCAAGCGGCAGTTAAACGGAAGCCCCCCATCATAAGCATCTGCATCTCATGCAATTTGTCATTGGCCCGTCTTTGCGCCACCATTGGCTGTTGCTGGGCAACCTGTCCGTCTCACAGACTATGTCCCATGATAAATTAGCTGGTCTGTTACTATGCCAACAGTATTTGTTACTTAATTAAACTGATTCGGATCGGAATTGGCTGGAGGGGAGGAAAAGTGTGCCACACTCTCACTGAGAGAGAACCCAGACTCCCTGAGACTCACACACACACACACACACTCAGGAGCCAAGGGAGAGAAATCGAGAGGGAGAAAAAGATGAGAGGGAGGAAAGAGAATCCACTGTGGAATGACTGCTATTAGATAGGCAGAGATATTGAAATGGTCAGGCTTTGGCGGGCACGCAGACAGAGAAAACAACACAAAGGAACAACAAGACCCTGTCTGGAATTAGTGGCTTGATGCTTGGTCTGGAGAGTGCTTCAATCTTCTCTTAAGAGAACATGCTCTTTCTCTTTTTCACAGAGAAAATCTATTTTTTTTCTTCTCTCCTTCCATGTCTATTCAAATGGGCTTAGTGCCAGTGGTGTCGCAGGCATGTTCTGATACACTGGTCGTGTGACGTAGCCAATGTTGTGTTCCCAGGGGAAGGAGAAGACGCTCCACCAAAGATAGCATTAGCAATCTGTTCTGTTCCATTGGACACACATACACACACAGTTCTGTGTCATGGACAAACACATGTCCTTTGCTTATGGAACAGAATTCAAAACCTCTCAAAGAGGCTAATAATACATGTATGCATGTTGAAAAGAACAATCACAATGTCCTTAGCTGTTGGGTCGAAAACAAACCTATATTTGGCTGTTGATCACAACATATTCCCTGAAATAAATTCACCTTGAAAGGATATAATGTCTGTGAGTATCAGACCACCTTTCCTTTGTAAAAGGTACATGTTATTGTTTAAATTCCTCCCCAAGGTGGTCCAGCCAAGCAATTGCATGTGTATTGTTGCATACATCGGCAAGCCCGAGCCTGGCTTTGGCCACTAAGCGAAAGAGAAGAGAATGGCAGAGCAATTTGGTTGTCAGAGCTGGACCAAACAGAGAGGAACAGGACCATGTAATCACCCTAATTTGGACCATCACACCTCCAGTGCTCCCCGCTATCAGATCTCCCGGCTCTCCCCCTCTCTTACTTTACCGCCTGCCTTTATTTCCATAACTTCCTGACAAAACCATTTTGTCCCGCCTGATTGGTCCTATTTGCATCGGACACCCGTTCTGCATATAGATTGATGGGTTTAATCAGCGAATCAGGGAGAGCGCTCAAACATCAGTCAATGTCACTGCTGTCTTTCTAGTAGCCCCTTTTTTTCTGTCTATCGTTCCCTCGCTCTCTGTCTCTCTCTTTCTCTCTCTTCTCTCAGTGGGCCCTCCTGTTAGATTTCCTGCTCAGATTCGTCAGAAGTGGTCCTGTTTGAGGGATTAAGCTGAGAACTAAGGAGAAACAATTGGAGAAGATGAGATCCAGTAACTTATCAGCTGTTCAGGGAGGGGGAACCCCTCTCTCTCTCTCTCTCTTCCCACCTCTCTTTCTTTGTGATTTTGTGATTCTGTCTCTCCAAACTGGCCAATACCATCTTAATCTTGAGTGTCTCGAGTGCTAGCAGCCATGTGTGTATGTGATGGCAGAGACTGATTTGGGTCTGTATAAACCCCCTGGGGTCTAACATAGCGTACCTGCCTCCCCAGCATCTCCTCCCCAGCTTAGGCCAGTCCGGCGGATCCCCCTTTGCTCTCGGCAGATTAATCATGCCTGCTCCAGCGCCTATAATTGGCTGACAATCATACCTGCTCTGTATACATGAATGAGAGAGTGCCTTATCTCTCTCTATGCTCCTGTCTACTCTTCCCACCTCCCCCCTCACCTCCTCTCTGACCCTGCATCTCTTATGTGTCCCCTGTGGGAGAGAGGGAAGAGGAGGGGGAGGCTGACGTCAGGTCATCAAAGAAGCCCCATTCAGACGCACGCACGCACACAGACACCCACACATGCACGCACACACAAACACACACACCACCCTCACCTGTATATCTGCTATCTCTCCCATGTAAACAGTATGTGTGCAGCAGACATGCCTAGGGTCCGAGGTGCTGTATTGGAGACCAGTGTGTGTGTGTGTGTGTGTGGGGGGGGGGGGGGGGGGTCTAGATAGGTCTAGTTCAAGGACTCCAGAACACTCTGTACACCTGCAAACATTTATGGAGAAATGAAATGGGTTTCGGTTTCACTGCTGGATTTGTTGCAATTATTCACATCTCTCTACCTTTTCCACATTTTCTTGTGTTACAGCCTGAATTTGAAATGTATTCAATTGAGATTCTGTGTCACTGGCTTACACACAATACCACATAATGTCAAAATGGAATTATGTTTTTGAAATGTTTTCAAATTAATACAAAATCTAAAGCTGAAATGTCTTGAGTCAATTAAGCAATATGGCCCGAGGGGGTGTGGTATATGGCCAATATACCATGCGTAAGGGCTGTTATTTTGCCCGACGCAACGCGGAGTTCCAGGATCAAACCACCCAGTTTATAATAAGTATTCAACCCCTTTGCTATGGCAAGCCTAAATAAGTTCAGGAGTAAAAATGTGCTTAACGAGTCATATAATAAGTTGCATGGACAAATAGTGTTTAACATGATTTTGGATTGACTGCCTCATATCTGTACCCCACATACAATAATGAATTATCTGTGAGGTCCCTCAGTCGAGCAATGAATTTCAAACACAGACCTCAAAGACTAGGGAGGTTTTTCAATACTTGGAAATGGCTGTCTAGCAATGGTCAACAACCAACTTGAAGAATTTCTGAAAGAATAATGTGCAAATATTGTACAATCCAGGTTTGCAAAGCTCTTAGAGACTTACCCAGAAAGACTAACAGCTGTAATCGCTGCCAAAGGTGATTCTAACATGATACCGTTCAGTTAATTCCATTCCAGCTTTTACAATGAGCCCATCCTCCAATACCTCCTCCCACCAACCTCCACTGATTAATTCAAGTGTGTGAAGAATTCGATATTTCATTTTCAATACATTTGCAAAGAATTATAAAAACATATGTTCACTTTGTCGTCATGGGGTATTGTGTGTAGATGGTTGAGAAAAACAATCCATTGAATCTATTTTGAAATCAGGCTGTAACAACAAAATGTGGAAAAAGTCCAAGGGTATGAATACTTTCAGAAGGCACTGTACTAATATTATCATGATGTGAAACACGAAGAGACAAAGGATCCTCCTCACACGGGCACCATTTTGCAGGGAACACACTTTTTCAAAACACATTCCTAGAAGCAGGGAAGAACTAGAAACAGAAATCTGTTCGGGCATTATTATTTTTTTTTTACCCCAATAAGACAGTCCTACTGGGCTAAAGATGGACTAGAGTTGTTGGGGTGAGCATATTACCACCACACCGGCAGTCATGAGTCACGATCGCAGTCAGATTCCACTTGACCGCTGAGTCACTGTAATCTCCTCTTATGCACTCTGTAAATGCATTGGCAGTATCCAACTCTCATCAGGTCGCTAATGGCCTGGGACTCAGTGCTCTGTTGTTCCTCTAACAACTCTGACATCAA
The DNA here is from genome assembly GCF_045791955.1 of Oncorhynchus clarkii lewisi. NCBI lineage: Eukaryota > Metazoa > Chordata > Actinopteri > Salmoniformes > Salmonidae > Oncorhynchus > Oncorhynchus clarkii. Next base: position 30,509,786 of record NC_092165.1, read on the forward strand.
TACAAATGCAATCGGAAAAAAAATCACATCGAAGACGTATCATCAAAACAGTGTCGTGCCTTTAAAACTCAAGGAATGTCCACGTACGTTTGTATACATAGTGCATGTTTCCTTGTAAAAACATGTTACTATCGATGGTCCCGAACAGATTTCTCAAATGAAGCGCTGAGTAGCTGCAGGAACATGGTTGGAGAGCCCATGGCATACAGAGTTTGGGTGGAGTGTCACCTGACAGACAGTGAGAGGCCGCAAGCTCCTCAAACATTGGTTGACGCGTGAAGTGAAAGAAGTGTTCTTATAAGCCCAGACATTTCTATGTGCAATCCCGTGTGAAAGCAGAGTTCTGATGGTTGCCACTTAAAAGATGCATGCAGCCATGCAGCCCATACGTGTTCGATTTCTAAGACATTCTAATGTTTCGTGCCATTCAAAATTACATTTGCCAAGGAACTCCAAATCTAGGACCTGTTTCAAGTAACAACTTGTACGGTCAACATAGCCACTTCATATGCGCATACTGTCTATTTTATTCAAGTTCAATTATATTCTTCTCACTATAAAATCATATAATATAAAATAATGGAACGGGACTTATAAGCCTATGTAGTCTTCTAAATGAACTAGACCACAGCCCATGGCATGGAGCAAAGCCATATAACACACAGTAGGCCGACTCATTTCCTTTTCATCTGAAATACATTTTCTCCATATCATAATGGTTGTTTAGACCTGCCTAAAATAAATCATGGATTCATTGTGATGGTGTATATTAAATTGATTTATTAGATGTTTTTAAATGCAGATGTTCCAAAGGCACGCATCAGCGGCGATGCTAAACATGTTTACGTTAACGAATGGTCAATTACCGTGAGACCGGCAGTCATTTGCATGACAATAGCCGACTGACAAAATGTCATGACCACCACAGCCCTAAGATGGACCAGCCCATTTGGCATTTGTCCGAACAGCCCTATGGCCAGTCCATTTCTGCCTGAAAGAGCTAGCTGTATTGCCGAGCTAGCTGTACTCCCTCCCGGTCTCGCCCCCCCCCCCCCCCCCCCCCCCCACAACTGCCCATCAGGACAGCCTTGTACAACAAAGTGCAGGCTTTTGTTCCATCAGCCATTGTGAGCCAGTACACACATATACACACACAGCCTGACCTTTAGGGGTGTAAGTAACAGCGGTGTGCGGACATGAAACAGCACACTGATGTAATACACACACACACTGATGTAATACACACACACACACACACACACACACACACACACACTGATGTAACACACACACACACACACACACACACAGACTGATGTAATACAGTCTCAGCTCAGGGACACTCTGCTCACAACGCCACGACAGCCTCTGAGGTCTGTGCTGCTTGCAGCATGCAGTATGACAAGCCTTTTGTAACTGTTCTGACAGCATTGCGGTATGCACTTTACAGCAGCGAGCACATGTGGTTTTTGTAGTCTTTATCCACTAAAAGTATAATTTTCTCTCGGGCTACAGCACCCAATGTGTGGCTTTTCTGTCTTGTTGGTACGCCAGACTTTTCAGTTCAATAGGTTACATATCAGGCCACTTAAACTGGAGTGTTACGCCATCTAATTCTCACTATCGTCACATTTGTTCCTACAAGCAGATAAAAAGATGGTGTATTAGGGAAAAGAGGCTGTCAGGTTTATCACCGCCACCTCAGCCTTCATCCAGGGCCCTGTAAATGTGGAGGTTATCAGGTTCTGAACGCTGCACTGAGAGACCCAGACATAGTCCTGGGATGGAGAGAGAGGAAGAGAGATAGAGAGGGAAGGAGAGAGAGGGCATTGTGAGGAACAGGACTTGAGCACCCGGGCGTTGAGAACCAGAAATGATTTAGAGATTTGCAAATGGAAGCCATTTTCTCCTCCCTGTAACCCTTCCTCTCCTCCTCTCATCCCTCCATCCCTTGGCCTGAATTATGTAAGACAAAAACTTTCCTTTAAAACATGTAAATTAATAAAGCTTTTATGACCATGGAAGTCTCAAGACAATGCCACGGTGAAACCAAAACACCCACAATGATTGTGTGTGTGTGTGTGTGCGCGTGCGCGTGTGTGTGTGCTACACTCACTTGTCCTGCCAATTAGAGCATAAGCTGACCAGGCTGTAAATATTTAAATGTTCGGATCACATATTGTATACTTTAAAGCATTAACCAGCCGACCGAACATGCTGCTCTGCGTAGAGGTCACGGCCAGGTTCTTCGCTGCCCACTCTAATGCAATGTGAAGTTACACTTACTGCTGGCTGGGGAGCACAGGCTTCAGTAGGACTCCGTGGGAGGTTTTAACTGATATGAGTTGGCCAGTAGTTTTTCCTGAGCTCGTGACCTGAGCATGACAAACTCCAGGCACCTAGTTGTCGGTAATATGAGACCAGAGTTTTTCCTGAACAGGCTCAGGACAAATGATTGGCCTTAATCCTACTCAACAGAGACACAGTGGATTGCGGTGGTATGTTCCTCTGCTTGTTTTCAGGGTATTGTATTCCCTGGGTATCCCCATTCTTTCATTTGACAAGTGATTGAAAATGGATGAAACAACATGAGAGTAAGTGCAAGGTAAGAGCATGCACAGTAGAGTTAACTAACAACAGACAGACGAAGGTCCCTATCGTCTGAGGGACAGAAAGAGCAGAGCTCCGTAAGAGTCCCCTCCAGCAGTACAGAGAATATCCTTCATTCTCGCGGTCTTCTATCGATTGGTGTCTGATGCTTCAAAATTTCTAACTGGTGTCATTTGAATGTAGGCTGGGCTCCCGTGAATGTGTCCTTTAAGCTACATATGCATATTTACGACCAGTGCACTTTGGAACGGGCCCTTGTTGCAACTTCCATTACACGCCTTTAGGGCTGGTGTCTTAATTTGACTCAAGTTGACACTGGCATCTCTTTCTCTATCTCTTTCTCTATGTCTCTTTAAAATAATATGTCCTTCATCCTCATTTGGGACGCATGAATAAGTCACAGCCGGTTGTGTTTTTTGTGGAAAAGGATGAAAAAAAGACAACGGAAAGAGGAATACTTGAACTTTTATAAAAGTTTGGTCTTTGATTGGAAAGGGATAGGCAGTCTTTGTGAACGTTCCCTTCTGTTCCTCCATGATCCAAGCTTGCCCAAGGAGAAGTGGCAGGAATGAAAGCACACACACACACACACACACACACACACACACACACACACACACACACACACACGGCTAAAATCGTGTGTGTGGGCCAGGGCTCTGTTGTCCTCAATAGAACAAAAAGCCAGGTCCTGTAACAGTGAATTATTTAATGGCTGCTGCCTGCTAGACTCTCTTGGCTAACAGACGGCTGCTCTGCTTATGACCTTGTTGCGTAACATTCTTTTCCCACTGCTCTCTCTCCCCCTCTCTTTCTCCCCCTTTCTCTCTCTCTCTCTCTCTCCCTCTCTCTGTCTCTCTCTCTCGTGTGTTCAGAGTTGGAGCTTTTGCGTGTGCTTGTGGTCGCGTTGAGTGCACAACTCAGCTGGATAAAGAGCAGTTGTGCTGTTAGTTAACGTCCTCCTTGTGGTATTAGCAGGTGTGAAGATGGTTGCAGATTTGGTGGGGGGTGGAGGCGTGGGGTGGGTGGAAGTGTATCACAGAGCGAATGGTTACGGCGTGGGGCCTTGGGGAGTGCAAAGTCAAATGTGATGATCAAGGCGGAATAGAGACCGAGGACAAGTTTCAGAATGCCAGTTAGATAAAGTTAAAGACTTCAAATTCAGTTGAAAAAAAGGACCTCCCCCTTCAAAAGGGCGCCAGACCACGAGTGAAGTGGGAGAGATAATATGTTCTGAGTTAATAAAGAAAGCAGAGCTGGTGTTTTTAAAGGTCACACCTCTTCAACAGGAAATGTATCTGTGCAGAGGTGAGATGTTTCCATCTTTGGTGATTAATTACTGGTGATCAGCAAAATGTATAGTCAAGCGACTGCTGTTGGCACAACAGTGAGATAGACGTACTGGCCCTTTGAACCTCAGTCCTCACAACATACTTTATTAAGTTGTTCGTACTATGTTCTTCTCATCAAGCTCAAATGCTTTCTCCTCCACCCTATACCTTCTACAGCTATATGTACTGTCTCTCTCTTTCTCCTTCACCCTATAACATCTGCAGCTATATGTACTGTCTCTCTCTTTCTCCTTCACCCTATAACATCTGCAGCTATATGTACTGTCTTTCTCTTTCTCCTTCACCCTATACCATCTGCAGCTATATGTACTGTCTCTCTCTTTCTCCTTCACCCTATACCATCTGCAGCTATATGTACTGTCTCTCTCTTTCTCCTTCACCCTATAACATCTGCAGCTATATGTACTGTCTCTCTCTTTCTCCTTCACCCTATAACATCTGCAGCTATATGTACTGTCTTTCTCTTTCTCCTTCACCCTATTCCATCTGCAGCTATATGTACTGTCTTTCTCTTTCTCCTTCACCCTATTCCATCTGCAGCTATATGTGCTGTCTCTCTCTTTCTCCTTCACCCTATACCATCTGCAGCTATATGTGCTGTCTCTCTCTTTCTCCTTCACCCTATACCATCTGCAGCTATATGTACTGTCTCTCTCTTTCTGCTGCTGTCTGCTCTGTGTTCGCCACTGATGAGACCGGTCAGCTGAGGTTAAGGTTAAGGTTGCCAGGAAGACATGTCGGTCTTAGTGGTTTCACAGCTCAGAGTAATCTGACCACTTGTGTTCATTGTACAACCAGCTCTAATGGTGATCTTTTCTCAGGCTTACCATTGTGGTTTGTGGCCTATCGACTAGACTACAGCCCTGGCCTAAAACCATTTCGCTCCAAAGAACAGCGGTAGACTACTATAGGCCTAGCCAAAAATGTCTATGTCACTGCACAGAGTAGCAGTGTAGTTGCCCGGTAGTCTTTTACTGTTCAATAACTTCTCAGTGCCTCAGTCTAAAAGGGTCAGGGTTATTTATTAAATGTGTTTTTGTTGTTGTTGTTGTTGTTGTAGTACTCACGACCCACGGTCACAAGGATGGGTTGATGCAAAGGCCTTGTCCTCAACTTAAATAGACCCTTCTCTCTTCTACCACTACTCTCTCTATCGCTCTTCCTTCTTCTACTGCTCTCTCGCTCATTTCCTTCTATCCTTCCATCTCTCTCCATTGTGTTACAGAGACTTCACATCATAGCCTTCCTGGCAGTGTGTATAGGTACTGTATCCCAAATGCCACCCTATTCCCTATATAGGGCCCTACTTTTCACCATGGTGAAAAGTAGTGCCCTATATAGGAACTAGGGTACTATTTGAGACGCAGACCTGGCCTCATGGCCATGCATTTTACATTTTACATTTGAGTCATTTAGCAATTGCTCTTATCCAGAGTGACTTACAATTAGTCCATTCATCTTAGCTGGGTGAGAAAACCACATATCACAGTCATAGCGAGTAAGCAAGTACATTTTCCCCCATGCAGCCTCAATAGTTCCTTATCTCAGTTTTCAACAAACTAATTAAAACGTATTTGCCAAGGACAAGGTGCCTCTCACTATAGACAGGAAAAAGTAAAGTCTCTTTCAAAGTAAAACGTTTTTTTTAAAGGATAGAAGAGGATAAAGGAGCACGTAAACAAAACAAGAGTAAGTTGAATTGAACATTAACCACCCAATGATGCCCCTCTGCCATGGCCGTCCTTGATGGATAAACATGACGGGGGGCTTTGTTTTGCCTTGTTACCGCCTCGCCTCTCCTATATAACACATGTATATTTAGATGGTCGTTCATTTGCCTCCCCCCCCCCCCCCCCCCCCCACCTCCACCTCTCCTGACACTGTCTCCTCACCTGCAGGCAGTAAGCCTTAACAATCTCTTTCTCTAGCATGGTGACAGTGGGGCTGTTTTTGTTCAACGTGTGCTAGGTGGTCAGGGAGAGGGTCATGTATTTATTAATCACCGCCACAGCCGTTATGATGTATACAGTGCCATTTCTACTTCTATTTGTCGTTGTTTTTTTTGGGGGGGGGGGACCATTTTCATCATTTTATTTCACTTAGTCCTGAATGTTGGAGCTGGAAGCCTAAGACGTTGACGTTACCCTGCGACCGCGCCTGCAACCCTGTACACGGGACTATTAAAGACTCTGAATCTAAAACAGAGAGAAGAAAAACTCATACAAGTTCAAAGTCACAATGAAAACTGCCCTGTGGCGGTTAAAGAGACGCTCGCTCAGTTAAAGGAGATTGTCAAGTCTCCCTGATAAACAATAGTCCGGAGTATTAGTCTACCATTCTTATTGTTTTGCACATCGGCATTGCTAACGCCAAGACATAGCTACCGTAAAGAGGGCAAATGCACATTGTGCACAGTGGACTAGTGGTGCTTGCTGCACAAAGACAACAGACGTGTAGTGCCCATGCTGCACACAGTAGAAGGAAAAGCAGGCCTGTGTCTGTTTTTGTCATGTTGTGTCTTGTCTCTGTCCTTTCCCTTCACCCTGTCTCCCTCTGCTGGTCGTTGTTAGGTTACCTTTTCTCCCCCGCTTTCTCCCAGCTGTTCCTTGTCTCCTCTAACTACCCATTCACCCCGTTTCCCACCTGTTCCCTTTTTCCCTCTGATTAGGTCCCTATATCTCTCTCTGTTTCTGTTCCTGTCCTTGTCGGATTCTTGTTTGTGTTTCATGCCTGAGCCAGACTATCGTCATGTTTGCTGTAACCTTGTCCTGTCCTGTCGGAATCTGCCGGTCTATCTGAGCCTACCTATGTTTGGTTATTAAAGAAGCTCTGTTTAAGTTAGTTCGCTTTTGGGTCCTCATTCACTCACCATAACAGAAGAATCCGACCAAGAATGGACCCAGCGACTTCGGATCCTCTCCACTCAGCCGTCGGGATCCAGGGAGCGATGCTAGGCAGACACGAGCAGGAAGTGTCTGCTGCTCGACATGCCGTTGAGACCCTGGCCACCCAAGTCTCCAACCTCACAGAACAGGTTCACCATCTCCGCCTCGATCCACCGGCCACTTCCAGGGCTTTCGAATCTCCGGAGCCCAGAATCAATAACCCGCCGTGTTACTCTGGGGAGCCCACTGAATGCCGCTCGTTCCTCACCCAGTGTGATATTGTGTTTTCTCTCCAGCCCAACACTTACTCCAGGAGCACTGCTCGTGTCGCCTACGTCATATCTCTCCTTATGGGACGGGCTCGTGAGTGGGGCACGGCAATCTGGGAGGCAAGGGCTGAGTGTACTAACCAGTATCAGGACTTTAAGGAGGAGATGATACGGGTTTTTGATCGATCTGTTTTTGGGGAGGAGGCTTCCAGGGCCCTGTCTTCCCTATGTCAAGGTAATCGATCCATAACAGACTACTCTATTGAGTTTCGCACTCTTGCTGCCTCCAGTGGCTGGAACGAGCCGGCTTTGCTCGCTCGTTTTCTGGAGGGTCTCCGCGCAGAGGTAAAGGATGAGATTCTCTCCCGGGAGGTCCCTTCCAGCGTGGATTCCCTGATTGAACTCGCTATTCGCATTGAGCGACGGGTTGATCTGCGTCACCGAGCTCGTGGAAAGGAGCTCGCGTTCTCCGTTGCCCCCCTCTCCGCATCACTACCATCTTCCTCTGCCGGCTCGGGAGCTGAGCCTATGCAGCTGGGAGGTATCCGCATCTCGACTAAGGAGAGGGAACGGAGAATCACCAACCGCCTCTGTCTCTATTGCGGTTCTGCTGGTCATTTTGTCACTTCATGTCCAGTAAAAGCCAGAGCTCATCAGTAAGCGGAGGGCTACTGGTGAGCGCTACTACTCCTGTCTCTCCTTCAAGATCCTGCACTACCTTGTCGGTCCATCTACGCTGGACCGGTTCGTCAGCTTCCTGCAGTGCCTTAATAGACTCTGGGGCGGAGGGCTGTTTTATGGACGAGACCTGGGCTCGGGAACATGACATTCCTCTCAGACAGTTAAGGGAGTCCACGGCCTTGTTCGCCCTGGATGGTAGTCCTCTCCCCAGGATTCAGCGTGAGACGCTACCTTTAACCCTCACTGTTTCTGGTAATCATAGCGAAACCATTTCTTTTTTGATTTTTCGTTCACCTTTTACACCTGTTGTTTTGGGCCATCCCTGGCTAGTTTGTCATAATCCTTCCATTAATTGGTCTAGTAATTCTATCCTCTCCTGGAACGTCTCTTGTCATGTGAAATGTTTAATGTCTGCTATCCCTCCTGTTTCCTCTGTCTCTTCTTCACAGGAGGAGCCTGGTGATTTGACAGGGGTGCCGGAGGAATATCACGATCTGCGCACGGTGTTCAGTCGGTCCAGGGCCACCTCTCTTCCTCCACACCGGTCGTATGATTGTAGTATTGATCTCCTTCCGGGAACCACTCCCCCCCGGGGTAGACTATACTCTCTGTCGGCTCCCGAACGTAAGGCTCTCGAGGATTATTTGTCTGTAGCTCTTGACGCCGGTACCATAGTCCCCTCCTCCTCTCCCGCCGGAGCGGGGTTTTTTTTTGTCAAGAAGAAGGACGGGTCTCTGCGCCCCTGCATAGATTATCGAGGGCTGAATGACATAACAGTTAAGAATCGTTATCCGCTTCCTCTTATGTCTTCAGCCTTCGAGATCCTGCAGGGAGCCAGGTTTTTCACTAAGTTGGACCTTCGTAACGCTTACCATCTCGTGCGCATCAGGGAGGGGGACGAGTGGAAGACGGCGTTTAACACTCCGTTAGGGCACTTTGAATACCGGGTTCTTCCTTTCGGCCTCGCTAACGCTCCAGCTGTCTTTCAGGCATTAGTCAATGATGTCCTGAGAGACATGCTGAACATCTTTGTTTTCGTTTACCTTGACGATATCCTGATTTTTTCACCGTCACTCCAGATTCATGTTCAGCACGTTCGACGTGTCCTCCAGCGCCTTTTAGAGAATTGTCTTTTTGTGAAGGCTGAGAAGTGCACTTTTCATGCCTCCTCCGTCACATTTCTCGGTTCTGTTATTTCCGCTGAAGGCATTAAGATGGATCCCGCTAAAGTCCAAGCTGTCATTGATTGGCCCGTCCCTAAGTCACGCGTCGAGCTGCAGCGCTTTCTCGGCTTCGCGAACTTCTATCGTCGTTTCATCCGTAATTTCGGTCAGGTGGCCGCTCCTCTCACAGCCCTTACTTCTGTCAAGACGTGCTTTAAGTGGTCCGTTTCCGCCCAGGGAGCTTTTGATCTCCTCAAGAATCGTTTTACATCCGCTCCTATCCTTGTTACACCTGACGTCTCTAGACAGTTCGTTGTCGAGGTTGACGCGTCAGAGGTGGGCGTGGGAGCCATTCTTTCTCAGCGCTCCCTCTCTGACGACAAGGTCCACCCATGCGCGTATTTTTCTCATCGCCTGTCGCCGTCGGAACGTAACTATGATGTGGGTAACCGCGAACTGCTCGCCATCCGGTTAGCCCTAGGCGAATGGCGACAGTGGTTGGAGGGGGCGACCGTTCCTTTTGTCGTTTGGACTGACCATAGGAACCTTGAGTACATCCGTTCTGCCAAACGACTTAATGCGCGTCAGGCGCGTTGGGCGCTGTTTTTCGCTCGTTTCGAGTTCGTGATTTCTTATCGTCCGGGCTCTAAGAACACCAAGCCTGATGCTTTGTCTCGTCTCTTCAGTTCTTCAGTAGCCTCCACTGACCCCGAGGGGATTCTCCCTGAGGGGCGTGTTGTCGGGTTGACTGTCTGGGGAATTGAGAGGCAGGTAAAACAAGCGCTCACTCACACTCCGTCGCCGCGCGCTTGTCCTAGGAACCTTCTTTTCGTTCCCGTTCCTACTCGTCTGGCCGTTCTTCAGTGGGCTCACTCTGCCAAGTTAGCCGGCCACCCTGGCGTTCGGGGTACGCTTGCTTCCATTCGCCAGCGTTTTTGGTGGCCCACCCGGGAGCATGACACGCGTCGTTTCGTGGCTGCTTGTTCGGTCTGCGCGCAGACTAAGTCCGGTAACTCTCCTCCTGCCGGCCGTCTCAGGCCGCTTCCTATTCCCTCTCGACCGTGGTCTCACATCGCCTTAGATTTTGTCACCGGACTGCCTTCGTCAGCGGGGAAGACTGTTATTCTTACGGTTGTCGATAGGTTCTCTAAGGCGGCCCATTTCATTCCCCTTGCTAAGCTTCCTTCTGCTAAAGAGACGGCACAAATCATCATCGAGAATGTTTTCAGAATTCATGGCCTTCCGTCAGACGTCGTTTCGGACAGAGGTCCGCAATTCACGTCTCAATTTTGGAGGGAGTTTTGCCGTTTGATTGGGGCTTCCGTCAGTCTCTCTTCCGGCTTTCACCCCCAGTCTAACGGTCAAGCAGAACGGGCCAATCAGACTATTGGTCGCATCTTACGCAGTCTTTCTTTTCGCAACCCTGCGTCTTGGTCAGAACAGCTCCCCTGGGCAGAATACGCCCACAACTCGCTTCCTTCGTCTGCGACCGGGCTATCTCCTTTTCAGAGTAGCCTCGGGTACCAGCCTCCGCTGTTCTCATCTCAGTTCGCCGAGTCCAGCGTCCCCTCCGCTCAGGCTTTTGTCCAACGTTGCGAGCGCACCTGGAAGAGGGTCAGGTCTGCACTTTGCCGTTATAGGACGCAGACTGTGAGGGCTGCTAATAAGCGTAGAACTAAGAGTCCTAGATATTGTCGCGGTCAGAGAGTTTGGCTCTCCACTCAGAACCTTCCCCTTAAGACGGCTTCTCGCAAGTTGACCCCGCGGTTCATTGGTCCGTTCCGTATTTCTCGGGTCATTAATCCTGTCGCAGTTCGACTTCTTCTTCCGCGATACCTTCGTCGCGTCCACCCGGTCTTCCATGTCTCCTGTATTAAGCCCGTTCTTCGCGCCCCCGCTCGTCTTCCCCCCCCCCCCCCCCCATCCTTGTCGAGGGCGCACCCATCTACAGGGTCCGCAGGATTTTGGACATGCGTCCTCGGGGCCGTGGTCACCAGTACCTTGTCGATTGGGAGGGGTACGGTCCTGAGGAGAGGAGTTGGGTTCCCTCTCGGGACGTGCTGGACCGTGCGCTGATCGAGGATTTCCTCCGTTGCCGCCAGGTTTCCTCCTCGAGTGCGCCAGGAGGCGCTCGGTGAGTGGGGGGGTACTGTCATGTTGTGTCTTGTCTCTGTCCTTTCCCTTCACCCTGTCTCCCTCTGCTGGTCGTTGTTAGGTTACCTTTTCTCCCCCGCTTTCTCCCAGCTGTTCCTTGTCTCCTCTAACTACCCATTCACCCCGTTTCCCACCTGTTCCCTTTTTCCCTCTGATTAGGTCCCTATATCTCTCTCTGTTTCTGTTCCTGTCCTTGTCGGATTCTTGTTTGTGTTTCATGCCTGAGCCAGACTATCGTCATGTTTGCTGTAACCTTGTCCTGTCCTGTCGGAATCTGCCGGTCTATCTGAGCCTACCTATGTTTGGTTATTAAAGAAGCTCTGTTTAAGTTAGTTCGCTTTTGGGTCCTCATTCACTCACCATAACAGTTTTATGGGGTCCATGTTGTCATTGTCTTCTGGCAGTTTTATGATGAGGTTGGAGAATAACAACAGGCAGTTACAGCTACAGCACTTCACCCAGACCCAGTACCACACAGTCAGGACATCAACTAAAATGGCAGACAGACATAACATCATATAGTCTCAGTCGGATTCAGAATTTGAATCAGTGTCTCTGGTGATTGAGACAAAGAAGAGGGGGGACTCTGCTCTGTAAAAAGTTTGGATACACAAACCCCTTGAGAGAGGCCTGCATCTTCCACTGAATATCTCAGCCCTGTATCCGTGTCAGAGAGACAGAACGAGTGAGAGAGAGAGAGCCTGTCTGAGAGAGAGAGAGAGAGACTCCCCACTGTTCAGCGCTAATGAATATTAAGAGATACATTTTCCTCAGTGTGAAGGGTCCCTTTATTTATTCTCTTTATTGTTTTAAAACTCTCTCCCTCCCTCTTTATCTCTTGTGTAATTGCTCGCTCTCTCTCTCTCTCTCTCTCTCTCTCTCTCTCTCTCTCTCTCTCTCTCTCTCTCTCTCTCTCTCTCTCTCTCGCTCTCTCTCTCTCTCTCTCTCTCTTTCTCGCTCTCTCTCTCTCTCTCTCTCTCTCTCTCTCTTTCTCTTTCTCTCTGTCACGTCACGTCACGTTTCAGCGAACCACTCATTTAATTTTGCGTTCCTCAACTTGCGTAAAGCTTGCATCATTACAGGATGCTGACCAGGTCTAAAACGCAGGAGGATTAGTGAATGTGACACACAGGAAAAGAGCTTAGCTACAATCAGAAAACACACCATCTTTGAATTGATTTCAGAGATGTTACCTTAGAATTAGGAATAGGAATCAGAATACCTAATGGGATCTCTATGGTTGACATGTGATCACTATGACTGCTGCTTTGTGTGTTTTCCCATACTGAAAGTCATCTAAAAGCAGTTTTATTTGTAGACCTTATTAACCTTAGAGTTCCTTGGCAATTAAGGCATCACAACTCAACTGATTCAACAGGCCTGAATTAAAAACATTTTCCAGCTATTTACTACACCGGTGATCTTTAAAAAAACACTGACACACACACACTGCCACACACAGCGGCCGGGCAAACAGATTATTTTTTTTATCAATGTCAAACTTCAATGGCACTCCGCATCTGATAAGGTATGGTTTTAATAAGTGATGCAGGAGCAGCCAGCCAGCCAGCCTGTATGGTCCAATTTAGTCCCTGTGTGTGTGTGTGTGTGTGTGTGTGTGTGTGTGTGTGTGTGTGTGTGTGTGTGTGTGTGTGTGTGTGTGTGTGTGTGTGTGTGTGTGTGTGTGTGTGTGCGTGTGTGTGTGTGTGTGTGTGGATTTCCTCAGTCTGGATGCAATCAAGCTACCAAAAGTGCATATAGTGGGCTATGTCATCAGCACTCCACCCACAAGTCTCCTGAAAACGTGTGTTTTAGGACCAGGAGACACCTTTTCATTATAGCGTTGGAGGAAATATGTTCCTAGCGTATCAGGAACGTGCTTGCTGGCTTCAAGCATAGCTAATACTTAGAAAAAGTATGTTTTGTTTGGTAATGCAAACCCATTTGCAATTCCTTTAACCTTGCTAGCTAGCTTGCTGGCTTACTACAAAGGTTAGGTGGCTAGTTAGCTACAGTAGTTAGCTATTTTGCCTATTCCACCATTTGCAGAATGCATACTTGCATTTGAATATATTGCGGGAAAAGGGAATCTAGACCAAAATGTGGACATGGTGGACACATTTAAATGTAAGAGTATACGCTTGATTTGTTTGGAATTCCATGATCCAAACTCCATGATCAGAATACAAAAACGACATTAACTGTCAAGTCTAGACTTGGCCTTAGATGCTGGCTGCATGGAAGGAGTCTGTCATGTTTTCATAAATACTCACTAGAGGTGCTAATGGCTAAAGAAATGCCATGGTCAGAGTCACACCCAATCTGCACATTTATCAATGATTACAGATGGTACAATGATATGACTGGGACATTCAATTCATGGTGGACGTATTTGTTTTACTTCTGACATAAGCTGGGCCTTTTCTTACTGAAGCACCACCACAAAGCCTTTTTTTTTTATGTTGCAGGAGAAGCGAACTCCTTCGTAGGCGACTCTTTCGTCCACGCATCCAGGGTGGGTGGTGCAACTGTATACGTAGCTGGCTGTTTAAATCTGTCCGAAAACAGCCTATACTATATCTTTGTCTATAAAAAATAATAATATCTGAGATGCATGCGTTTGAACAAGACACAGGAAGCATGCGCTCCTTTCTTTAATATGTAAACAACTTTTGGAAAGCTCATATTCTGAGCTTGCCATTATAAAAGTATGGCCCACAGATCTAATTTCATCTGAAAAAGCTTTTAACTGGAACATAACATGGAAAGATATGACCTTGGCACCCCATAATCCAAAGCATTAATTTATGTATTTTAAGTTTGTCCACAGACTGTCTTTAGTAACAACAAGGAAATGTTTTACAATGAAATTGGCCCCAACTCCCAACTGTTCAGTGTGTTCCCTAAATCAGGTAGGCACATTCCTATGATGGGGGAGCGCCTTGCAGTTAAATGCTTCTGGGGAAAAGTTACAAAATTCATTATGAAGTGCATGAATTTAAAAATTCTGATGATAACCCCTTGAATAATGATGATAGCCCCTTGAATCTCTCAATCAATCTGATTGCGCCGAGGAGGTGGGGTGGGGGGCTCTGGGTTGGGAAGGAGGATGCAGGTGGGTGAATGGGGACTGAATGAGTTGGGCTTATCTTTGTGTGCATTTCTTTGATCATTTTCTATTGAATCTGTAACCCCCTTAAAAAACAATTCACCGGAAGCATCTGCTCCTTTAGTTGGCTTCCTGTAGACAGAATATAACGGGGTTGGGTGGATTACTTGAGAAATGTACTAGCCTAATTTGTACTAATACATTTAATGTACTAGCCTAATTTGCCTACTAATACATTTATTAATTTTAGAAAAATGTTCACACATTCAATAGCGTAGAATAAACAAAGGAAGAAACCATTAGTTATTTTAACCTGGTAACAATTAATTTGCTTTCAATTTGCTCTAGAATCTGATAATAATAAACTAGGCCTTCAATATTTCCAAGAAAAGTAGACTGAAACAGTATATGCTGGATAAGAATTGTGACTTGCGGCTTGCTCTGACCTATCCGCTCAAACTTGTCAGCAGCAGACCAAATCTGTCAATCAATTGGAGGAGTATTAGGCTACTAGTGATTGGCACCGAAATGGCTGTGTTTACACAGGCATCCAAATTCTGATCTTTTGCCCAATTATTGGCAAAAGTGCTGATCTGATTGGTCAAAATTGAATTAACTTTGGGTAACAAACATATACAACAAAATGTACAATGTGGACCCAGACGATATCACTTAAAAGTGGTCCTTGATGGTAAAAACAATAACACATACAGTGCATTCGGAAAGTATTCAGACCCCTTCTCTTTTTCCAAATTGTGTTACGTGACAGCCTTATTATAAAATTGATTAAATAAAAAATGTCCCTCATCAATCTACACACAAAACCCCATAAAGACAAAGTGAAAACAGGTTTTAAGAAATGTTTGCACATGTATAAAATATGTAAAACAGAAATACCTTATTTACATAAGTATTCAGACCGTTTGCTATGGGACTCAAAATTAAGCTTAGGTTCATCCTGTTTCCATTGAACATCCTTGAGATGTTTCTACAACTTGATGGGAGTCCACCTGTAGTAAATTCAATTGATTGGACATGATTTGGAAAGGCACACACCTGTCTATATAAGGTACCACAGTTGACAGTGCATGTCAGAGCAAAAACCAAGCCATGAGGTCGAAGGAATTGTCTGTAGAGATCCGAGAGAGGATTGTGTCGAGGCACACATCTGGGGAAGGGTACCAACAATTTTCTGCAGCATTGAAGGTCCCCAAGAACACAGTGGCCTACATCATTCTTAAATGGAAGAAGTTTGGAACCACCAAGACTCTTCCTAGAGCTGGCCGCCCGGCCAAACTGAGCATTCAGGGGGAGAAGGGCCTCCACTGTGAAGATGGAAGAACCTTCCAGGAGGACAACCATCTCTGCAGCACTCCACCAATCAGGCCTTTATGGTAGAGTGGTCAGGCGGAATCCACTCCTCAGTAAAAGGCACATGACAGCCCGCTTGGTGTTTGCCAAAAGGCACCTAAAGACTCTCAGACCATGAGAAACAAGATTCTCTGTTCTAATGAAACCAAGATTAAACTCTTTGGCCTGAATGAAAAATGTCACGTCTGGAGGAAACCTGGCACCATCCCTACATTGAAGCATGGTGGTGGCAGCATTATGCTGTTGGGATGTTTTTCAGTGCAAGGAGACTGGTCAGAATCTAGGGAAAGATGAACATTACAAAGTACAGATTTGTTGAAAACCTGCTCCAG
This sequence comes from Oncorhynchus clarkii lewisi, assembly GCF_045791955.1. NCBI lineage: Eukaryota > Metazoa > Chordata > Actinopteri > Salmoniformes > Salmonidae > Oncorhynchus > Oncorhynchus clarkii. The sequence goes on from NC_092165.1 coordinate 30,525,712, forward strand.
AGCGCTCAGGACCAAAGACCGGGGCAAAAGTTTACCTTCCAACAGGACAATGACCCTGAGCACACAGCCAAGACAATGCAGGATTGGCTTCGGGAAAAAAGTGTCTGGATATCCTTGAGTTGTCCAGCCCAGACTTTGGAGAGACCTGAAAAAAGCTGTGCAGCAACGCTCTCCATCCAATCTTTCAGAGCTTGAGAGGATCTACAGAGAAGATTGGAAGAAATTCCCCAAATACAGGCGTGTCAAACTTGTAGCATCATACCCAAGAAGACTGTAATCACTGCCAAAGGTGCTTCAACAAAGTACTGAGTAAAGGATTTGAATACTTATGTAAATGTGATATTTCAGAGTTTTTATTTGTAATACTGTCTCAGCCTCCAGTATTTATGCTGCAGTAGTTTATGTGCCGGGGGGCTAGGGTCAGTTTGTTATATCTGGAGTACTTCTCCTTTCCTATTCGGTGTCCTGTGTGAATCTAAGTGTGCGTTCTCTAATTCTCTCCTTCTCTCTTTCTCTCTCTCGGAGGACCTGAGCCCTAGGACCATGCCCCAGGACTACCTGACATGATGACTCCTTGCTGTCCCCAGTCCACCTGGCCGTGCTGCTGCTCCAGTTTCAACTGTTCTGCCTTATTATTATTCGACCATGCTGGTCATTTATGAACATTTGAACATCTTGGCCATGTTCTGTTATAATCTCCTCCCGGCACAACAAGAAGAGGACTGGCCACCCCACATAGCCTGGTTCCTCTCTAGGTTTCTTCCTAGGTTTTGGCCTTTCTAGGGAGTTTTTCCTTGCCACCGTGCTTCTACACCTGCATTGCTTGCTGTTTGGCGTTTTAGGCTGGGTTTCTGTACAGCACTTTGAGATATCAGCTGATGTACGAAGGGCTATATAAATAAATTTGATTTGATTAATACGTTTGCAAAAAAAAATCTTAACCTGTTTTTGCTTTTTTGATTATGGGGTATTGTATGTTGTCAATTTTAGAATAAGGCTGTAACGTAGCAAAATGTGGGAAAAGTCAAGGGTTCTGAATACTGTATAATGATTAAAAGGCAAGACAATATTACAAACAACCATAAATACTTAAATGTATATTGACATCCTAGAAAGTATTCACTGCACTTTTCCCTAACCTTAAAAATCAACCATATTCATTTCACATTGGTCACAAGACCAATTAGTAGGAGGAAAAAAAAGTATGATTGTGCTGCCTGTGTAAAAACACAGCCTATTGAAAGTCTGACTGTAGCCTATTAATGGTCTACTTTACAAAATAAAATAAAAAAAATGTTAATGAAAAGAAGACGGAATGTGACTGACCTGCACAGGTAGGAAATGTCCAGACAACTGTGTGCTGATAAGCTAGGAGTGAATGTTCTGAAATAGTCCTTCTAATAAATCATCTGAATACCTAATACACAGGGATGGACACTTGGTGGGCCATCAAGGGGACAATTAATCAATATCCCTAAATTGAAGTTGGTCACCTGCTATTGTCTGCTTGATTGAGCAGGGTCTAGTAAGATTTAACAGAGAAAGCAGGGATGTTAAGAACGGGATTTGTTTTTTCTAAACTGCCCTCTGTAATGATTTTTCTTTCATTCAATTGAGTTATGATGGAAGCCTGGAGGTATTTGTTCTAGGCGTGAAGACATTTCAACATCATGTCTAGATGATAAAAGGCTACACTGATATCTCGTGCATAGCTGCCGAAACGTATATAGGTGTCCCCATAATATTTAAATTGAGTCAGTGTGATCACAATAATAATTTCAGCGATCCACGGTAGCTGTCCCTGGTAATGAAAAGGCCCCCCATCCCGCTGACGTGAGCTGTTAAGCAGCGCACTTACCGCACACTTGAGATGCATTTATGGATGTCTCCCTAAAATCTCCATGTTTCCATTTCTGTACAAAGACTTTTATACCAATGTCATCCTTTTACCAGATATCTTCACATGAACTGCATTGCTGATTACATTTCTGTAGGCTATATGTACAATATTCTGCCCATATGAACATTTTTAATTTAGGCCCCAAAAAAACCCAGCCATACGTGTTTTATTGAAAAGCAGCAAACACTACAGGGAAACTCGAGGTATTGTGATCTACAGTGCGCCAAAAGTGAGTGTACTGAGAGCTCTGTATGCAGTGTTGGACCCTCACTGACGCGTTTTGCAAACATATACAAACTTCAAAATGTGCTCCTCGAAGGACATTAAGCATATTGCATATTCCAGCGTATGCTTTTTTTCAAAAAGGTTCTGGGTCTGCATCCCAAATGGCAACAGAGCTCCATCCCAAATGCCACCATATCCCCTACATAGTGCAGTCATTTTGACCAGAGCCCTATTTGGTAAACAACAGACCTGTTGCATTATGGGCAGGTTGGTTGTAGCTAAACAGCAAATTAGCCAGTGTTGATTTTTCAGTGTAACATTTCTTGTGTCGACTCAGGAGTTATATTCACTCTGTAAGAGTGAAATTAAAACTCAGTGGTTCAAAAGAACACCCAGTGTTGGTGTTAGTAACTTGGGAGAATAAAACAGTCCCATTTTTTTTAGGATTGTTTTAATATCTGTGTTTTTACATGTACATTGATTGATTCATCTTATAATACACAAAGATAAATAACATACATTTTTCTAAACTAACGCATTCAGTTAGTTCGATTTGCACTCGTTAATTGCACTCGTCATTCTGAATGGAATGCCTAACTCTGGAATATCCTTACTCTGGAATATCCTAACTCTGGAATTACATAACTCTGGAATATCCTAACTCTGGAATATCCTAACTCTGGAATAACATAACTCTGGAATATCATAACTCTGGAATATCATAACTCTGGAATATCCTAACTCTGGAATATCATAACTCTGGAATATCATAACTCTGGAATATCCTAACTTTGGAATATCATAACTTGGGAATATCATAACTCTTGCTGGATTCCAATAGGAATTACACATCGCTTTGCAAGCCAGCATAATGTGACTTGGAGGCCTGATGTGTTCAGTAAACCAGGAGTTCCCTAACACCACTCATTTAGGGTCAAATTAAACCATAAACTAGGCCAATAAGTAAGACCTCATGATCAACACTCAGTGGCCAGTTTTCTAGTACCGGGTCAGACCACCCCTTTGCATCCAGAAATGGCTGAATTATTCGGGGCATGGAAACGTTGCTCAATTGGTATCAAGGGACGTAACGTGTGCAAGGAAAACATTCCCCACACGATTACACCACTGCCACCAGCCTCTACCGTTGACACCAAGCAGGATGGGGCCATGGATTCCAAATCCTGACACTGCCATCAGCATTACGTAACAGGAACCGGGATTCATGAAACCAGACAATGTTTTTCCACTCCTCAATTGTCCAGTGTTGGTGGTCGCGTGCCCACTAAAGCCGCTTCTTCTTGTTTTTAGCTCATAAGAGTGAAACCCAGTGTGGTCGCTGCAATAGCCTACCTGTGACAAGAACCGACAAGTTGTTTGTCCAAGATGCCGTTCTGCACACCACTGTTGTACTGCGCCATTATTTGCCTGTGTGTGGCCCTCCTGTTAGCTTGCACGATTCTTGCCATTCTCCTACGGTAGCTGTTTTTTGCCCACAGGACTGCCGCTGACTGGATGTTTTTTTGTTTGTCACACCATTCTTGGGAAACCCTAGACCAGCGATCATCAACTAGATTCAGCCGCGGGTTCGATTTTTGGTTGAGCGAAAGGTCGGGGGGCCGGAAGACAATTACAAATCATTTGTAGACTGCCATGTGACAGCAAGAAGCCCAAACAGATGTAATGTTTGACTAAAACTATAATTTCTTGCTTACATTTGTGTATGATAACGCGTGGGAATACTTTGGAACATATTTCTTAAAATAAAATAAATTGGAGCTGATTTCCATCTTTTATGTCCAACAATGAAAATGTAAAAAAACTAAAACCGTTTTTTATGGGGGGCTCAGAAAAATTTGGGGGCCAAATGAAACCACCCGTGGGCCGAATTGGGGAACCCTGCCTTAGACACGGAGGCCGGCTGTTTCTGAGAAACTGGAACTGGCAAGCCTGGCACCGACAATCATACCACACTCAAAGTCGTTAAGGTCACTCCTTTTGCCCATTCAGTCTAACAATAACTGAATGCCTCTACGCCTGTCTGCCTGCTTTACATACCAAGCCACGGCCACGTGACTCAATGTCTGTAGCAACGAACCATTTTTGTGAACGGGATGGTGTACCTAATAAACAGGCCACTGAGTGTATGTAATGTATTGCTGTAGTTACATTTTAATAATAACATTCGCCTAGGGACTCACTTGGTGAATGTCACAGGCCTTGAAAGGAAGGAATTCAACAGCCTCTGTCACTGTCAAATTCAGTCATACAATTTGCTCAAATGTACTCATACAGTGTTAAAACAACAACCAAAAGTGATTTACTTTTAAACTACAGGTGTTCATATCTCACACTGAAGAAGTGTAACAGAGTCAAAAGGGAGTCCAATTTACTCTAAATCAAGTGTTATGTTTTACACTGTAGGTGTTGCGTATTACTCTACAGTAGCTATGCCAACACCACAATCACATTCATTTGAACACTTTAAGAGTAAAATGGGGAACTCTGCAACAGTTAAAATGTTAACACTTTCAAAAGAAAAGTGTTATATGTTCACAGAAAATAGTGAACATTTTACACTTTCAGAGTTAAATGTACACCAATGATTTTGCTATGCAGTCTCAAAATAACTACTACCCATCTTATATAAAATCATATGTACTGAACAAAAATATAAATACAACAATTTCAAAGATTTTACTGAGTTACAGCTCATAGAAGAAGATCAGTCAATAGAAATGAATTAATTAGGCCGTAATCTATGGATTCCACATGACTGGGCGGAGGCCTGGGACTAAGGAACCAAGCCCAGTCTATTAGAAATAGTTTTTCCCCACAAAATGGCTTCATTACACACAGAAATACTCCTCAGTACCCCTCCCCCCTCAGACGATCCCCAGGATGAAGAAGCTGGATGTGGAGGTCCTGGGTTGGCGTGGTTACACATGGTCTGCGATTGTGAGGCCGGTTGGATGTACTGACAAATTCTTAAAAATGATGTCGGCTTATGGTGGAGAAATTAACATTGAATTATCTGGCAACAGCTCTGTTGGACATTCCTGCAGTCAGCATGCCAGTTGCACGCTCCCTCAAAACTTGAGACATCTGTAACATTGCGTTGTGTGACAAAACTACACATTTTAGAGTAGCCCTTTATTGTCCCCAGCACAAGGTTCACCTGTGTAATGCTGTTTAATCATCTTCTTGACATGCCACACCTGTCAGGTGGACAGATTATATTGGCAAAGAATCAATTCTCACTAACAGGGATGTAACCAAATGTGTGCACAAAATATGTATATGGAAAATTTCTCAGATCTTTATTTCAGCCTCATGAAACACTTTACATGTTGTGTTTATATTTTTGTTCAGTATAATTCAAATGCCCTGAACTTTTTCTGTCTTCTTTTTGTCCGTTGGTATTAATGTCCTTTGTGTTCATTAAGCAGTTACAGAATTCCTTTTTTTCTCCAGGGCTTAACCCACTCCTTTTAGATATTATTTTGACTATGAAAACAGTTCTGCCCTCAACCACTGTATAATGATTATTGAGGCCTGGGAGCTTGTGGAATTTAATTTCTTTACATAAATCTCCACAATAGGAGAGGAAATTAAAGTTACCATTACTGTCAGGGCATTATCGCCTCCTCACTTAACCTGCCATTCACTGTAATGAAATCTCTCTCTCTCTCTCTCTCTCTCTCTCTCTCTCTCTCTCTCTCTCTCTCTCTCTCTCTCTCTCTCTCTCTCTCTCTCTCTCTCTCTCTCTCTCTCTCTCTCTCTCTCTCTCTCTCTCTCTCTCTCTCTCTCTCTCTCTCTCTCTCTCTCTCTCTCTCTCTCTGATGTACTCAGAGGGAAAGTGTCAGTAACATGCATGTCAATCTCTCCTGGCTCGAAGTTGAGAAGAGATTGACTGCATCACCATAGGATTTTGTGCGAGGTGATGTGTTCGGACACTCAACGGTACAACACAAGAAATTCAACCAGAGGTTTCGTCACAGTCTCCTGGTCCAGAACAGAGGCTGGGGCAACACAATATTAAACAGAGCTATGGGGCAGCAGGTCGCTTGTGGTTAGAGCATTGGGCCAATAACCAAAAGGTTGCTAGATCAAGTCCCCAAACTGACAAGTTAAAAATCTGTCATTCGGTCCCTGAAAAAAAGCTAATTAACCCACTGTTCCTAGGCCATCATTGTAAATAAGAATTTGTTCTTAACTGACTTGCCTAATAAAATACACGGAACTCAAGCTAGCAAAAAAAAAAAGATAAAACAACACCTTACTGCACAACTGGGACTGTGAAGAGACGCAGCCATTTTATATATCTTGTATTGTACCATGTATTAGACCTAGATATTGTGTGTATGTACTGATACGTAGGCGATGTTCATGTTCTGCACCATGTATTATGTCATGTTTCATAAGGACTTTTAAGTATAAGTACTTGTTGGATGAACAGAGCGATTGATTGGTCAATTAACATAAAGGGAAATATGATCATCTTGAGATATCATCATGACACAAGTTTTTATTTGAAAGTCATTGTCCAGATCACAAAAGTATCCTCTCTCACTATACCCTAGAGACACATTGTCAGGATCTTCTAATCCACAAAAAAAAGAAAGAAGAAGAATCACACGCGCGTGTGCGCACACCGACACACACACCACACACAGACGGCTCTGCCCTGCCCACCTACACACACAAAACATCCATTACGTTTGCCTGGCCAGGAGTAGCTCATTATTAGGTCATAATGTGAATGATAGACTCATAAAGAACAATGTATTTAGAGAGGGGGAGGGCTGGGGCCAGGGTGGGCTGGGGGGGGGGTGATGGGAGGATGATTTCAGCAGCAGAAGATGGATGAGCCTCAGATAGACAGATCTAATTAGCCCAGAGCTCATTGTCCTATATAAGGGATAGTGTGCCATTTGGAATGTACCCTTAGCCTTCCCTTCCCAGCCGGCTCTTCTGGCAAGCCCAGCTAGGAATACATCCCAAATGGCACCCTATCCCATGTATAGTGCACTACTTTTGACAAGTTGTGTCAAAAGGAGTGCACTACATAGGAAATAGGGTCCAATTTGGTACGAATACCAGGAGCTAGTTTTGGATGATAATCCAGCAGCATTCTTAATGACTACCACTGATAAAATTAATCTTCAGGGAAGAGTAATCCACACTCCCTCCCTCCCTCCCACACACACACACGCACACACACACACACACACACACACACACACACACACACACACACACACACACACACACACACACACACACACACACACACACACACACACACACACACACACACACACACACACACACACACACACACACAGTAAAAGTCCATTTATGCTTTAGTGAAAACTCCACACTGAAAAGATCAGCACAACACTATTTATTCATGCCACAGTTTTGTTGTCATCTCCCTGTGCATTAGATACTGCACGTGATTGTGTTTTCTGTGTTTGTGTGTACATTTGACATTACACAGGGCACACGACACATGTACCATGCTGTATGTAATTAGATGTAGAAAACAGGAGAAAGAGAGAGAGAGAGAAATAGAGCAAGACAGGGAAAGAGAGAGAGTAATATGTGGATAGCACAAACGTGAGAGAGAGAGAGAGAGAGAGAGAGAGAGAGAGAGAGACATAACAGGCAAATTAATCTCAACCTTTAGGGAGAGAGAGAGAGGGGGGAAAAAGCATTTGCCCTTTGGACGGCTGCCAATGTCTGCCATCATAGAATTTACATCTGTTTACTCTCCTGCTTAAACCTACTCCTCTATTCCTCTGCAGCTGAGCTTCTCTGACCCCTGCTCCCTTTCTCCCTCCCTCCGGCAGTAGACCACTTCCCTTTCTCTCGTCCCCTTAGTCTCTCCATTTCTCTCTCTCTGTCACTCTCTCCCGCCTGCTCTTTCTCTCCCCCACTTTCCCTCTCTCCCAAGGATTAATATTTTCCTTTTTGTTTCTCTCATTATTGTGAAAGCTCAGATGTTTAACAATTCAGCAGACAAGGTTCAGGGAATTCGTTTAGAAAATATGTTTTAAATTAGACTTTACTGGCTGCCTGGGAATTCTTGTACACTCTTAGAAAAAAAGTGTTCCAAACTGGTTCTTCTGTTGTCCCCATAGGAGAACCCTATTTGGTTCCAGGTAGATCTCTTTTGGGTTCCACTCTTTTTTTCTAAGAATGTGTGATGAGAATATTTTTGTACATTTTTATGGCGGTGATTTCAATAGTAGCCTCTTTTATTCCTTTGCCCCTTTCTTTCTTTCCTTCTTTCTTTCCTTCTTTCTTTCTTTCTTTCTTTCTTTCTTTCTTTCTTTCTTTATTCCATTTGCTCTTCCCTGCTGCACAATTCTCATTGTATTCCCTCTGTGTTTCTCTTCTTCTCTGGGATACTCAGCTGTTTGTTGTGTATCGTAGTGAGAGTTGTAATTCTGCTTCTTTAGAATGTAAATTCTAACACACAATGACGCACACGAGGAAGGAGTACTGTGCCACAAGGGGGAGGCAGGGGAGGCCATTTGGCGCTATCCGTTTCTCTCACTACATTCAAAAAATTGCAACCCATTTCCAGAGCCAGGTTGGGTTATTGATGCTGGGTTATTGAGCTACTGTCAGAGATGGGCAGTATTTCTGTTACATGTATTTTGCGTTACACTTTTTCATGCCATTAATCACGTCGCTATTTCTTCACTGCATGGAAAATTGTAAATTAACCCAAGTTTGGATAATACAAAGGCGTGGCCTATTTGGGGGTGTGGCTTTCAGATAATTATTTTAGGCCAACTGTGAGAGTAAATGTCATTCCTGTTCATTATTTGAAACTTGCTTAATTTTTTTAATAGCATATTACATATTTCAATATTAAATTAATAGGGTTGTCGAATGATAAAAATGATTGAATTTAATGAATTGTCCTTTAACTTGCTAGAATTTGGCTGTAAAAAAAAATATTTTCACATTTAAAAAAAAACACTGTATTGAGTTACAGACATACGATTTGATTTAAAAGGATGGAAATGCAGCATTATCAACATTAGCTCACGATAAACAACACAAAAGTCACTAACATAGTAACATTTTACTACTTTACAGACTGATAATAAAATGGATATGATCGTTTCCTCCCCTCATCAATCTGCACACAATACCCCATAATGACAAAGCAAAAGTAGGTTTTTAGAATAAAAATAAATAAATTAAACCTGAAATATAATATTTACATATGTTTTCAGACCCTTTACTCACTACATTGTTGAAGCACCTTTGGCAGCGATTACAACCTCTTCTGGGGTATGATGCTACAAGCTTGGCACACCTACATCTGGGGAGTTTCTCCCATTCTTCTCTGCAGATCCTCTCAACCTCTGTCAGGTTGGATGGGGAGCATCGCTGCATAGCCATTTTCAGGTCCCTCCAGAGACCCTTCCCCAGCCTCAACACAATCCTGTCTCTGAGCACTACGGACAATTCCTTCAACTTCATAGCTTGGTTTTTGCTCTAACATTTACTGTCAACTGTGGGACCTTATATAGACAGGTGTGTGCCTTTCCAAATCATGCCCAATCAATTGAATTTATCATAGGTGATCAAAAAAAAAGCCATTCTAGCCCAGAGCTAGTTAATGCTACTCAAGGAGCCTTGCTACCTCTTCCCACAGCCCACAGACCTAACTAGCACTACTCAAGGAGCCGGGCTAGCACTTCCCCAACCCACAGTGCTAGCTAACACTACACCCATGCTAACTCAATCCACTAGCCCACAGAGCTAGCTAGCACTACCCAAGAAGCCACGCTAGCTCTATTCACCAGCCCATAGTTGAGCTAGCTAGAGCAACCCACTCTTCCCCCAGTCCACAGACCTACTGTACAGTTAGTTCCCCTCAGGACACACTCAGTGAGTTCCTGCAGTATCACCTCCCATCACTGAGGATTAGGCGCTAACTAACCCTGCTTTAATTAACTCATGATTAGGTATTAATATCAGGCACTGGTTCCCGGCTGCAGTTGTTGCCTTAATAAGTGGATTAGCTTTAGCCTCTCAATGCTCCCTCTCTCTCTATCCCTCTCTATCCCCCTCTCCCTCTCTATCTCTCTCTATCCCTCTCTATCCCTTTCTCCCTCCGTCTCTCTCTATCTCTCTCCCTATCTATCTCTCTCTCTATCCCTCTATCCCTCTCTCTCTCTCTCTATCCCTCTCTCTCTCTCTCTATCCCTCTCTCTCTCTCTCTCTCTCTCGCTCCCTCTATACCTTTCCCTCTCTATACCTCTCCCTTTCCCTCTCTCTCTCTATACCTCTCCCTTTCCCTCTCTCTCTATCCATCTCTCTGTATCCCTCTCTCTCTCTATCCCTCTCCCTCTCTCTAAACTCATCTGTCTCACACCTCTCTCTCTCTCTCTCTCTCTCTCTCTCTCTCTCTCTCTCTCTCTATACCTCTCTATACCTCTCCCTTTCCCTCTCTCTCTCTATCCATCTCTCTGTATCCCTCTCTCTCTCTATCCCCCTCTCTCTCTAAACTCATCTGTCTCACACTTCTCTCTCTCTCTCTCTGTGCGTGTGTCTCTTTTTCTATCTCTATCCCTCCCTCTTTCTCCAGCTAAGATATATCCCTCCCACTCTGCCTTTGCTTCTCTTCCCCTTTGGCTTTCACTGGCAATTGTCCAAATTAGACTTTTCTGCTTACAAGTGTATTATTGTGGTCAGAGGGGTTCTCTCAGTGGTACATACTGTACACTCGGGTATGCATGCGTTAGTCAGGTCTTATGTCATAAATCTGAGCGTTTCGGTAAGGAAAATGTCCAAACTATTGGTAGCTAATCTAATGCAATCTAATACTGTACATGGTCAAACCACTGTTAGCTTCTTATGTAAATGCAACACATGTTCTAGAACAACATTTTCAGTTAGCCAGTGGCTTTTTTGTTGTTTGTTTGAGATGAGTGAGTTTTGAAAGCTATTTCCTTACACATTTTGGCTCTCCGGGAATTATGGAAATCAGCTACTTCCTGAACTACCTTACCTGCCACGTGTGACTCCGGTTTAGCTAGTGTTAAAGATCTCAGACACATGTGCGCTTAGCTTGACTCAGAACCAGTGCTTGAATTGGGCCAGTACACAGCAGTATTGAGTACTGGCACCTCAAATGTTCTACTGCTTGAGTACAGACACCTGTTATAGAATATTATACTAAATACTAAATATAAATAGCACGGGCACCCAAAATGAGTAATAAGTACTTCAAGCACTGCCCAGAACCCTTATCCACATCCTCAGCATACCAAACGCTATGCCGAATAAGTTGACCGACACATCATTGCCATGCACTGAGGCCTTGCAGCCTGTTTAGAAGGCCTCCCGTTTGCACAGATTCTCTTTAGAATACACTAAACACCTAAAAGACAGAAGCAGCAGTACATTTTTCAAAAGACCAAGTCATGTATTTGACATATGTTAATAAAGCATTTTACACAAAATACTTATTTCCAGGGCAATAAAAAAAGCCACCTGCATCAGGTCCAAAGAGAAGGTTTTTGTTGGGCGGACCACATTTTAATGACAGCTGGCTCGGGAAACACACTGTTGGTGAACGCCGGAGCTGACCACAACAAAGGCAGTGTGTTTACTGAAGTATTTACAATGAGCCGGCTCTGCTGAGGAAAACGATAATGGTACTGGATTCTTTATATGTGACCATATGGGATTGTTAAAGGTGCGAGCCAACATCATCTCACTAGATCCAATCTTCTGTATACTCCATAATAATGAGCTAGGATGGGTTTCCATACGATGTACATTCCAATATATTTAACATCACGTAAAATAGATTTAAATACATGTAGATACATTTGCATCTTGGCTAAAATGCTGAACGTATTCCACAGACGTGTGGACATTCGTTTGCGTCTTTGTGCATGTAATTCCTGACAATGTTCCAGAAATGCATTGCTACGAAATCTAGTCGACAGGGTGGTTCCTAATTTGGCTTCTTAAATGACTCTTTACGTATTGATCAATGGGAGATACTTTTTGGAGCCGCCAAGCCAAAACGTTGGCCGTGATATCATTTAAGTTGTGATGGTGAGTAAAAAAGAGCAAATCATTTGACTTCACCTATTTTTTACACCCTGTCATAAAGAACACGTGTTCGACTTCATTTAAAAAAAAAAAAAACATGTTTTCACGTCTTAAGAGGGGGAAAAAAATACTATGGTAAGTGCCTCTGTTCAGCTTAATTAAATCATGAAAACACTCTAGTGCCCAAGATCCGGGCACTAGGCTGTTTTTATAATTGTTCTATTTGAGTTTCTATCGCTTTAAACAAAACCTATACATCGCATAACGCTCCACAATTTGTAAAAGTGTAAGTCTAGGTCTCGTGCTTCCAATGAATGGTATTATACAGAGGATCGTTATGGCTGTTATGGTGCGTTTGTAAACAAGTGGGAAGTGGAGGGAATTTACCAGATTTGGGAAAACTCCACTTGATTAGCCCTCCATGAATCACCTTGTGATGGGGGAATGGAGGCTTGTTGTGTGCAACAGGGAGGGGCAATTGAACGCAGTATTATTTTAATACGAGAGTTCAGTTCATGTAACAGGGTTGACCTTAAAATAAGGGACAGACGTAAATGAATCACCAACTACATGAAATAAATAATAATCTTCAGAAAGGACTTTGTCAAAGAAACTAAATAACTAGGGCTTCACAACGATGGTTAAAACTTGGAGAAATGTTGGGGGTCAGTGGGTTAGAATCTTCCTAGAGGTCACAGAGGGTACATGGAGAGACATGTCACTGTAAGGTTCTGTATGTATTTTCTTAGTCAACCTTGTGTTCTGTTTAGTTGTGTTCTTGAACGTAGCCCTGTTTCTTTGTGTTCTTGAACGTAGCCCTGTCTTTCATTTTTGTTCATTGATTTCACCTCTGTTAGTTATTCACCTGGTCTCATCAGCTCCTTATTTAGTTCAGTTCATTCTGTTTGTGCCTTTGTGAGGTATTGTTCGTTTTGACTCTACTAAGCCTTTTTCTAGCTCATTTGTGAGAACCAGCCTTCAGTCCTAGTTGTTTCACCTGCCTGTTTGCCTACCTGTGTATAACAATTGCCTGCCTGTGACCACGAATCTGGCCTTCTACGAAGGCGAACTAAACACCTGCCACACTCTGCGTGTGAATCTCCACCTTTTTCTCCCTGAGTTTCATTAGCCACAATGTTGTGAATTGTGTTGTGAATTTTGCCACTTTAGCAAGTCTTTAATTCAAAGAAAATCTGATTTATTGAATTCTCCATGTGCATGCGGTCTATTATTAAAGGGCAATTCATTTGATATAACAGGTTTTTCACAACAACAACAAAAAATGGTGCATAATCTCTACTTAACATAAAAATGGTGCATAATCTCTACTTAACATATCAAAGGGACACAAGATACACTAATTTCATGGAACGACCCCTTGGACGTTGGCTGCAATGCTCTTACAATAAATAATTTAAACAAAATATATAGCTGCAGCAGCCTATTAGAAGACTGGGAGGCGTGGCTTTTGCTTTTTGGAAAGTTAATGCTTTCTGTGATTAAAAGGTAAGCTTGCACACTGCCAGTTTTGCATTATTGAAATATGAGTACATGGAATACCAAAGAGCATGTTTTAATAAATATTTTTCAGATCTTTTTGACTCGTTCGGTCAAAATAACTAATCTTTTGACAAATTTGATTGCCCAGAGTACTCAGGACCCGCTACCGGCGAACGATGAACTGAAAACTCGAAAGATTCATGATTATACAAGCCTCTTGTTCACATCTCGTTCACCATACCCCCTATCAGCAAACGGTGACCACCTCGAAGAAAGTCATGATGTCGTTCACCATAGGGGGAATATTGGAGCTGTCATTTGTGTCTGAGACTTTTAAGTGATGTACACGATTGCTAGGCACACAAATACGATTATTTATTGCTACATTTGAAACGAGGTCTAGTTGTGGCCACAACCGGATTAGATTGTGAACGACTCTTGGCGGAATACATTGCTTGACTGCTGTGAGGGTGATGAGCACAATGTCGTTCACGAACTGCAGACCCCCCAAACAATTTGTTCTCCAGTTCGAGTTTGTTGAGCAGAGACTGTGTATGTTATGGTTCTACAAAGCTGTGTCCATCATCACATTCAATAATCAATTTCATTCATTCTTGCTGCACCATCTGATCAACTGAGCCGGAGGAGAGCGTATTAATCCTGCTGTAGGACTCATTGCGGCCTGCACTATCAGTTTAAACAAATGACTAAAATGAACGAGTCACTCAGAAAAATGAATCATGACTCTCGAATCAGTAAATAGAGTCGCTCAAATAGAATGAATCGTTCAAGAATGTATTAAACATTTTTAAAATATTTTTTAAATGTTTCTAAAAAAATATATTTTAAATGTATTTTTTTCCGTACGGGTGATTGATAGAGAATTAGGCCTAGACTCGAAACACTCTTAGAATGATAACATACACAGAGAACAAAACATGAAGAACACCTGCTCTTTCCATGACATCGACTGACCAGGTGGATCCAGGTGAAAGCTAGGATCCCTTATTGATGGCACTTGTTAAAAGGGGTATGCGGGACATGGCTGTACAGGTAATCGTAATCATATCCGTAAATTGACAGTTGATAGCCGGACCGGATGATACTTGTGATTGGAAAAAGCAGAAGTGTTTTAATATGCTTGAATAGAATTGTCCCAGTGTCATCTGGGTTTGACGGGTAGGCCGTCATTGTAAATAAGAATTTGTTCTTAACTGACTTGCCTAGTTAAATAAAGATTACATTTAAATTGACTTCAATACATAACATAGGAGGCTCTTGGTTCTCACCCCTTTCCATAGACTTACACAGCTTCCGGAGGACGTCCTCCAACCTATCAGAGCTGTTTCAGAATGAACTGACATGTTGTCCACCCAATCAAAGGATCAGAGAATGAATCTAGTACTGAAAGCATGAGCTACAGCTAGCTAGCACTGCAGTGCATAAAATGCGGTGAGTAGTTGACTCAAAGAGAGAGAACAAATTCATTTCTTGAAAAATGAAGGAGAAGCAAGAAAGAGAGAGAGAGAGAAATTGTATTTTTTTTCAGTTTCACTTACTTAGCTAGCAAATGCAGTTGGCTAGTTTAGTTACTCAAACACGCGTCTCAAACAGAGGGATGCTATGTTAGCTATCTGGCTATGACTATCCAACACAACACTGGAACTCGTCCAAGTCAAGGCAAGCTTTTGGTTTAATTAATTTATTGCCACCGGGGGGGACTGCTTACTGACTATACACTGTAATGTTACTGCATGATTGTAGAGGGTTTACTAACGCATTAGTTCTATTAGCTATGTTGACTAGGATGTTACTTTAGCTAATATGGGGACTATGATGTAGGTTGTGTGTAGCGGTTATGACATGGTTTAGCTTGGAAAGGTTTTTTATGCCTGGTCACATACAGTTGATGTGTTGTTCATTGAAGTCCACAAACGAAGGTACAATGTGAGAGGGAATACAACATGGCTGCTATGAAAGAGAACTTTGTTTATGCATGATCGGGGGTGTATTCATTGCACCTATTCTGTTGAAAAACGTTTCCTAAAAATACCTGGAAGAAAATACCTGAATTTGTCCAATAGAAACTCCCGTTTGCAACTATTGGACTAATGATTACACCCTATATCAGCCAGATGCAGGCAAGAGTGCGCAAGCCGGTATTGAATGTTTCACAGTCTGTCCATGTGTCACTGTCTATCATCTCACATTTTTCTCTCGATCTGTCTGCACCTACATTGTAATCTTTCGTTCATAGGCTAGGTTGAAGCAACCTCATGATGGGTATAGGGAAAATTCAAGTATCTTGTAGTAGCCTAAACCTATCAATGTTACATTGAACTGGGTGTATGGGATATGAATGACAGTCAATCCAACATGCTGTAATAGAAATAAGGCCAAAATATTGCCCTCCCTCATCTTAAACGGCACTGACTTCAACAGGATATACAGCATGCAGGAATAAACCCCAAACCAATGGTATTAGAAGCATCATGCCCCGTAGGGCCGCACCACATAAACCAGGTCCAGAGAAGTCTCCAATCTTGTCCAATCAGTACATAACGGTCACGTTCCAAACTAACTACATCGCAGATGCATGCCAGATCACACAACATCCCATGGTATACCAATCTGATTCCCGACTGTGCAGGTGAAGGCGGCGGTGCACGGCCATTGGTTGTTGCAATGATACAACGTCTGAAACGTAGTCAACCTGGAATGTGACCAATCGGTTGGGAGACGGTCATTACCCTTTGACCTTTAATGTGCTTATGTCAGTCACCAGACCCTTGACATAAGAATGACAGTAAATTACAGGCCTCAAAAAGAAACACAGTTTGTTGTTTTTTTTTACAAATAAATAATCACAGATAATCACGCTGCTGCTCCCTTAAGACCTGACCAGAGAGAACCAGCCTATCCAACGTAAACCTACAAGGAGCCAGCATAGCTAGCGATACTTCTCAACATCATGAAAAAATACCTCTTTCTGGTCCTGTCTGCGTGTCATAACGGGAGTCTGTCATTTGCACACAGTCCTCTTTTAATTACCCGCGCTCTCAAGGCGCTCTTCGGGTGAGACCTGTGAAGAGACAGAGTCACCCGCTCTCGTTCACAGAGCGAGCATCCCAAATGGCACCCTATTACCTATATAGTGCCCCGGGGGCCTGGTCAAAAGTACTGCCCTATGTCGGAAATAGGATGCCATTTGGAACGCACCCTGACAGCCGTCCAGCCGTCCATGTTAAAAGAGTCAGGAGGAAAGAATAGACCCTGAAACATCAAGGTTTAACCCCAGACTAGAGTCGGCAAATTAGACTGTGTCTGTCTGGTTAGACTGGAGAGCTGGTTGGTCATATGGACGAATGGCATGTTCTTCAGTTCACCTCTCAAGACACAGTGTCAGAAGGACATTTACACACGCTGTCCATGTCTGTCTGTGGCCGCCAGGTGTGCATCCCAAATGGCTGCCTAGTTCCTATATTTATTTTTTATTTTACTTTTATTGAACCTTTATTTAACTAGGCAAGTCAGTCAAGAACAAATTGCTATTTACAATGACGGTCTACCCCGGCCAAACCCGGACGACGCTGGGCCAAATGTGCGCCACCCTATGGAACTTCCAATCACGACCGGATGTGATGCAGCCTGGATTCGAACCAGGGACTGCAGTGACGCCTCTTGCACTGTATAGTGCACTACACTACGTTTGACCAGGAACAATTGGCACACAGCCCAGGTCTTTAACCATTATGTACATCACCTGTGGCTTTCAGTTAGCAGTTAGATAGACTCGGATAATTAGGGAGCTGTGAGTGTATGGAGTGGAGTGGGGGTTAGGGACGGCAGTCTACAGACGTTTGAACATATTTCCATAATTTCTGCATAGACACCCAAAATGTCTGCCTTGTTTCTCAAGCTGCGGTTGTAGGCTAATGGGTGGCAGTGTGTCTGTGTCTGAGTGTTTTTCTCCCCCCACTGCCACCCGACGTGGCTCTCTGTCTTTTTTTTTTTTTATATGCTTTTTCAATACCAACAAAATAGCTTTGACGCTGAGAGAGACAAGTTCAAACGTTGTTTCAGATGAATCTGTTCCATTGACTAAGAAAGGGTAAACATAGTGCAGTCCAAGAAGGGAAGGCAAACAATTCAGCAATAAGAATTCCATCTTATCCAAAAAATCCAACACGACTAAATAGCGAGAGGAAACAGTGTGACTTTACCAGGAGTCTCTTTTAATCCTGACCCGTGTACACATTCTTTCTCCTCTCCTTCTTTCTTTCTTTTTATTTATCTCCCCTTCACTCCTGTGATCCCCTACAGTACACCACACCCTGACCGCCATCATTCTCTCTCTCTCTCTCTCTCTCTCTCTCTCTCTCTCTCTCGCTCTCTCTCTCTCTCTCTCTCTCTCTCTCGCACTCTCATCCTCTCTCTCTCTCTCGCTCTCTCATCCTCTCTCTCTCTCTCTCCTCACTCTCTCGCTCTCTCGCTCTCTCGCTCCTGCTCAGCTGGGCTTGCATAAATGCCAGCCCTGCTACCTGAAAGCATTTGCTTTGATTTACGAGGAAGTTTGTGCCGTTCACATTATAAATCTTTCACCTCCATGACACTCCTTCCCTGGTATTCATCCACCACAGACATTTTTGTTAAGAGCGTTTTGGAGCGGGGCCAGGGAAAGGCACTCAGGGATTATGGTTAGGTTTAAGCAGGAATGAAGTGTGAATTACAACCATCCTGCCTGCTTCACAGTATAGAGCACAGAACACATACAAACCACACCGTACGGCCTGCAAGCAACCCTGCCTATCTCCCCTATCTACCATGTTGTTTATGCTTGTATTAACAAAAGTTCTGGTATTAACAAAAGGACTGAAAAGTTGGATACATCGTCAAGCTGACAATCACATAGGCTAAAACAATCACATCGGCTAAACAATCTCTTTTCACCTATTTCTTTCTGCTCTCTCTCTCTCTCTCTCTCTCTCTCTCTCTCTCTCTCTCTCTCTCTCTGCCACGATTTATATTGTTTCTTTTAGTATCGCATATAATTTCACACATCACATCCGAATAGAACAGAACAGCAATGTAAGATTAAGACTATAGACAATAAATCATTACCTGTGAATCCTCTGTCTGTATGAGGTCCTTCAATAAAAAGCATTGGAGAAGTAGGCAGGCAGAGATGGAAATGACATAACAGCGGGCGGTCGTCCTATTCTCCTCCCCATCTGGATGGCTGTTTCTCCACGCTCCCTCCCTCCCTCACAATCCCTCTGTGTTGAGACTTGGCTTTAATCACCCAGCAAGGGGCCGTATGCAAAGGTCAGCTCCATTGATTAACTGTGAAAAGGGAGAGAGGGAGCGTTGTCATCTTTCATGCCTGGTAGTGATATCTCTATATGGCTCCATGGGAGACTGGCTTGTTTAGGTTTTCACTTACGGGAGTGATTGAACGCATACTTAGCTCTTTTTTTTAGCTTCCTCCAAAAACATAATGCAAAAGCTTTTGTCCATTTTTTGGGGTGTGTAATTTCTCATTCAGTAAGGCCTCTCACTGGCAGAGCAAGTGGTCATATTGGAATGTCTGGCCTATATTGACGTCAATTGATGAGTCATTTACCAGTGAGAGAGCACTTCAGCTCTCAAGGACCAGTTGTGAGGACATCTGATATACTCAACTAAACTTAAGTCCACTTGCCACAGACCATCATCTTAGGTTGAGTCTGAAATGGCACCCTATGCCCTATATAGTGCACTACTTTAAGTAGGGCGCAACATAGGGATTGGGGCACCGTTTCAGACACAACCGCATAATAGAAACCCGATCGGTCGGCCTGTTTCAAATATCATCGGATCCTAATAATTTCTGCAGAAAGTCTTTGTCTGTCTTGGCTTGACGGTGGTCAGGCTCTCCCTGGTTGAATCCCAACTGGCACCCTATTCCTCTTATAGTGTACTACTTTTGAGCAGGGCCCATAGACACCCCCCACTAACATTCCGGGGGAGATAGGTGTCAGCTATCTCTCTGGGAGGCTAATAGAGCAAGCCAGTAATCCTTCCTCCTCTCCCCAGATTTTGGGGGTATTTGAATTGGGTAAGCTGATATGGTCATTCACTTGAGAGTGTGGCTGCATTCCAAATGAATTTCCACACAGCTTCTGTCCCGGGAGGCTCCTTCAGACAGGAAGCTTCTACTAAAGTAGGCTACTCTCTCTCACTCTTACTGAGCCTCGTTCATTATTGTACATGCCTATCTGCACTGAGACATTCAGATACAGAGAAATTGAAAGATGGTGATTTTTGGACCTCAACAATCAAAATGAATTGGTGTCTGTCTGATTGTCACAGGGATGACGCAAACGTCACATATGTGCATGTGTTTATTTGTTTTGCATGGCCACTAATGATGTATTTTTCGTAATTGTAATATGCTTAGAGGTTCTGGGGTTTCTGATCAATGGCTCTTAACTTCCCCTCATCGAGCTCGCTATCTCTGGCTCTTTCTCTCTCACTCACACAGGGATGGGCAAAAATGACAAAATATCATAAAGATCAATGTATCAAAATGAACTACAAAATACTGGTATTTTGTAATGTATTCCATTAAAACACATATATTTTGTATTTTCAAATCCAAACAGACATTTGGAAGGACCTGGCCTTCTGAATGCAATGCAGGGTGAAAGGGTGTGTGGTACAAAATGTGAACCGCTGAAAAAATGGCATAGAAAAGTATTTAGTATTTTGAAAATACAAAATACATTGGAATGTAGTTCAGAAAAGTGTACTTTAAATTACAAAATACTCTGAAGTAATTCAAATACGTATTTCAAATACATGTAACATAAATACTTGCCATCTCCCCACACGTAGGTCATCCGTGGGTCAACTTTAGGTCTGGCATCTTCTACCGGCATATGATGCCTGTCTGGAGTTCACAACCTTCTTATGTCTCTCTTCACCCCCCCACTCACTCCCCCATCACATATAGGGTGTAATTTTACATCCCAAATGACACCCTATTCCCAGTGCACTACTTTTAACAAAGGCCAATAGAACTCTGGTCAAAAGTAGTGCACCATATATGGAATAGGGTGCCATTTGGGACACATATTTCATGTTTTCATCCCCCCATCTTACTTTCAAAACGGACAAATCACACATCCATGTTTCTCTCTCTATGTAATGTCCACTAGTCTAGTGCATGTCTGACAATCTGTCAGCCCACATCTATGGGGGAATTCAATAATTCATGGCATAAATTGTTTATCCAATCATGAACTGGACCAGCGTCGCTACATCTTCCTCTACCATTTAGAGAGTGGACTATGACGATGGTCTTTGGCATCCTTTTTGCTATTGACCAGGGCCCAGAGCGCTCTTTTCCAAAAGTGGTGCACTACTAGGGTGATACAGTGCCATTTGGGACGTATCCTATTTGTTTAGGGTTTGAGGGGAGAGCTTCCGTTGTCACCCTGGTTCACAAAATGACTTAATTGTGCATGTTGTTACCGTTTTCTGAGCCAAACCTAGTATAACACAGCCACATACTGTAAAAACCCATTCTCTTGAAATGTTCACATTACATTTCTTTATTTTCTACCTTCTCTCTCTCTTTCTCTTCATTTTCCCTCTTTCCTATTCCCTGTGATCTGTGTGCTGTCAAGGTCAGGTCCAGTTTGATGTCATAACCACCCCCGCCCCTCTCATCTTCTCCCTGTAGATGTCGTCCGCATTGCCATGGCGATGCCCCAGTGACACCGGTCATCAGAAGGGCTCGGTTGCACGGTTGAGTGAGCCCGTGCACCGGGGTCAGCTGGAGAGACGGGCTCTGCTGGACTCCATATGCAAGGGGAAGGCTAACCGCTTCATGACTGACTATACTGAGCCTCAGAGATATCTCTATATTCAGGCATACACACACACAGAAGGACTGACACACAGACACACACACACACAAATGCATGCAAACACACATATGTACACACACACAGAAGGATACACACACATAGATGGACACACATACACACAGACACATATGCTAACACAGACACTACATAGACACATAGACACACACCCACACCACAGCCGACCCTCTGCCCAGTCTCCCACCGCTCACCAGGTCTCCACTCCACCTGGTGTCACAACAACTCTCCAGGGGAAGGTCACAGGGTTACATTCAAATCAGGACTCAACCGCTTTTCTAACTGTTTTCATTTGGGCTGAGTTACAGTTTAGACCTGGATATTTACATGAATGATGCGCTGTGAACGGAAAATGGGATAAAAGGACCAAAAAAAAGTGGGGTTTGTTTTTCTGTTTATTGCTGATGATCCAGCTGCTGTTTCAGCATGATGCTAGTGATTACCGCGATGCAGATGGTGTATCAACATGAAGACCTGGAGATATACCGTGGTAGAGACTGTGTGCATTTAAATAAAAGCCTTCTTTTACTTTTGTTAAAGTAGCTTGGTCAGCAGATATGGTAGTTTATGTATTAGATATGTACCAGATATGGTAGTTTATGTATTAGATATGTACCAGATATGGTAGTTTATGTATTAGATATGTACCATGTATGGGGTTTATGTATTTGATATGTACCAGGTATGGTAGTTTATGTATTAGATATGTACCAGATATGGTAGTGTATGTATTATATATGTACCATATATGGTAGTTTATGTATTAGATATGTACCATATATGGTAGTTTATGTATTAGATATGTACCAGATATGGTAGTTTATGTATTAGATATGTACCAGATATGGTAGTTTATGTATTAGATATGTACCATATATGGTAGTTTATGTATTAGATATGTACCGTATATGGTAGTTTATGTATTAGATATGTACCAGATATGGTAGTTTATGTATTAGATATGTGCCATATATGGTAGTTTATGTATTAGATATGTACCATATATGGGGTTTATGTATTCGATATGTACCATATATGGTAGTTTATGTATTAGATATGTACCATATATGGTAGTTTATGTATTAGATATGTACCAGATATGGTAGTTTATGTATTAGATATGTACCAGATATGGTAGTTTATGTATTAGATATGTACCATATATGGTAGTTTATGTATTAGATATGTACCATATATGGTAATGTATTATATGTATTATCTTTGAGAAGATGTTGATTCTGACTTAATACAATGTGTCAGATATAATTGTTTTGAGCCATATATGCTACTGATAGCCTAACATTCA
The DNA here is from genome assembly GCF_045791955.1 of Oncorhynchus clarkii lewisi. Classification (NCBI taxonomy): domain Eukaryota; kingdom Metazoa; phylum Chordata; class Actinopteri; order Salmoniformes; family Salmonidae; genus Oncorhynchus; species Oncorhynchus clarkii. The sequence continues at coordinate 30,548,666 of NC_092165.1, forward strand.
TAATACTTTCTCCACTCCACTTTAAATAAGTAGGCTATTTCCTCCTGTCCCGTTTTCTCTTCCTAACCCCCTGCACAGTTCCCTAGATTCCCAAACCCTCGATAAAAGCCCCAGCCGCAGCTCTGGGTCAAGGAAGCCCGTTGGAGGGCCTGGGGTCTGGAGACTTTCCATAAATCAACCCTGACAAAACGACCAACATTAACCTCTGTATTCTCATTTGATGCCCAATTGGTTTACACAGAGTGGTGCAACCATAAATAACCTCCTCCAAACCAGCTGTGCAACAGGACAAACGCTCCCCTTCCCTGCGCTCTGCTCCACTCTCCTGTCTGCTATTCCCTCTCCTCTTGTTTCCTCTTTACTTTTTCTCCATCACACTCTTGTTCTACACTCTTAGGGAAAAGGGTGCCAAGTAAAACCATTTACTGTAAGGTTCTTTGGTATGTCCCCAAATGGAAACCCTTTTTAGGACCCCCTGTAAATGGTTCTACCTAGAACCCTCTATGAAGGGTTCTACCGAGAACCTTTTTATCTTAGAAGGGTACTTCCAAGAACAGTTTATGAACAGTTCCACCAGCTTTTAAAATATGAACATGACAATACGTTTCATAAAGGCCTTTCTTTGCGCCCCTAGTTATGCCCAAACACAATGATATTAGTCAACTTCTGGATTACAGGTCACGTTATGCTGGCTTGTAAAAGTGACATGTAATTTCTATTGGAATCCAGCCAGAGTAAGAATATCCAACAATTGGCGCTGTCAATAACCCACAACCTGCCAGGGTAGGGAAGATGACACAATCACTATCAACTCTGGTCATTAACGACAACACTCCAATGTGCTGTCATTACTCAAAACTTTTGAGGAAACCCGTTGCACTTAACACATCTGAGCACAGTTACTTTCAATGATTTTGTAGTCTTTACTCAAACCGTTAGTCACTATGACCCTTGTATAAGCTTGAAAATGTGGATTAACACTCCCACTAAGCCACGCCTCCAATATCATTTCCAAGTGTGCCTTGCCTTTTCGAGTAAATTGCAGAGTTACCACCAATGATTGTATTTGTGGAGACAGAGAAAGGGATGTTGAATTCATTGACTTTCAGTCCTGTGTTTTCCACCAAATGAGTTCCTAGGTGAATGTTTTAATTATGACTAAATGATGCATCTCAGAAAGCCTAATTTTGAGGCCTAGCTTTAGCTTAATACTGTGGTCTGAAACTCATGGTTGAAAGGCCACATCAGGCTTAGAGTAGGGTTACAAAATTCCAGAAACTTTCCCAAAATTGCTGAATTTTCTAAAAATCTTGGTTGAAGATATTTGAGGAATTTTCCAACCAGGATTTCTGTAAAACCTGATAAATTTACCAGAATTTTACAATCCTACCTGTAAGTCATTCCAATAGGAATTGCACAACACTTTGCAAGCCAATAATATTATACTGAATTGATAAGTGATGTGTAATTCCTGTTGGAATCTTGCCAGATTTAGGATATCAGTAGACAGTAGACATTTTTATTCACCCGCAATCTGCATTCATAATGACTGCCAATATTAAGAACAGTACATTTGAACGGGAACAACCATTTCAGTAAAGGGTGAAAATCTAACTAAATGATTGGATTATTTTAGAAAAATGTTAATTATCTTCATGTAGCGTAAGGTTAATCAATCAACCTGCTGTAGACCATTCTGGGAATGTTTTGATTTGTTATCATCGCTTAACAAAATAGAGCTGATTGTCACGCCCTGACCTTACTTAGTTATCTTTGTTTTCTTTATTTTTCTGGTTAGGTCAGGTTGTGACGAGTGTGGTTTGTGTAGTTTTTGTATGTCTAGGGGTTATTGTATATCTAGGTGTTTATATGTCTATGGTTGCCTAGATTGGTTCCCAATCAGAGACAGCTGTTTATCATTGTCTCTGATTGGGGACCATATTTAGGTAGCCATATTCCTTGGGTATTTTGTGGGTTATATTCTATTGCGTCACGGGTCATTTAGTTGTTTTGTTTTGTTTAGTTCTGTTCAGTGTTCTCTCTTTTATTAAAGAGTTATTTTCATGCTGCGCCTTGGTCTCCTCTTTATGACGAACGTGACACTGATGTGTCTTCTCATTTAGTATTGAGTCAGTACCACAAACATTTTAAGCAATAATGACTTTTCATTTGCTTTGAGTTCTAATTATTATAAGTATGTTAGTTAAAAAATGCCTTGGGGTTTAGAGTGATAGTGTTATTTTACACCACTGAGTTTTAAGTTCATTTAAATCATGGATCAACACTAGAAATGTTACAATGAAAAATCCACACTAGTTTAGACTAGCCTTTGCTACATTTACTGTGCTACATATCCTCATGAGACCCAGTAATTCATTTTTTGTCCTCTATAGTGGACATCAGTTCTTGGTCCGTATCTCTGAGGCCATACCAGCCACTGTATTAAAACCCCCGAGAGTCAATGTCAGAGGCCCCCTACGGATATTGAATTCGCATAATAATAATATCCCCATAAAAAATAATCAGTATAAGCTAGAGATATCTGTTTTTTCATTGGATGCGGTCACAATCCACCCCATCAGCCGATGTCACACTTCGACATCTGCAGTGAAACGTGACAGAGATAGAGCGGTGTTTTTCAGACCATGAGACGTCCTGCTAGTTTGGCCTATAGACACTCACGAACATGTACATGTTGGTTGTTTTGATCTAGGACGCCTAAAGGCCTCACAAGACTCGTCAGAAGGTCCACCGGTACCAGTAGAACAAATGAATGGAAATATACAGTTGAAGTCGGAAGTTTACATACACCTTAGCTAAATACATTTAAACTCGGTTTTTCACAATTCCTGACATTTATTCCTAGTAAAAATTCCCTGTCTTAGGAAGAATGTGAAATGTCAGAATAACAGTAGAGAGAATGGTTTATTTCAGCTTTTATATCTTTCATCACATTCCCAGTGGGTCAAAGGTTTACATACCAAATACTAATTGAGTGTATCATTGCCTTTAAATTGTTTAACTTGGGTCAAACGTTTCGGGTAGCCTTCCACAAGCTTCCCACAATAAGTTGGGTGAATTCTGGCCCATGCCTAATGTCAGAGCTGGTGTAACTGAGTCAGGTTTGTAGGCCTCCTTGCTCGCACACGCTTTTTCAGTCTGCCCACAAATTTTCTATGGGATTGAGGTCAGGGCTTTGTGATGGCCACTCCAATACTTTGACTTTGTTGTCCTTAATCCACCTGTCGTCTCAGATTTTGAAATTATGCTTTACAGTGAAAGCAATACAAGCGTTTGTGTAAGTTTATCGATCGCTCAACAAAACAATAAGTACACTTAGCATCAGGTAACTTGGTCACGAAAATCAGAAAAGCAGTCAAATTAATCGTTTACCTTTGAGGATCTTCAGATGTTTTCACTCACGAGACTCCCAGTTAGACAACCAATGTTCCTTTTGTTCCATAAAGATATTTTTTATATCCAAATACCTCCGTTAGTTTGGTGCGTTATGCCCAGGAATCCACCGGAAAGAGCGGTCACGACAACGCAGACAAAAATTCCAAATTATATCCATAATGTCCAAGATGGCGTAGCAGTGAAGACGTGTTTGTTTTGTCCTCTCGTGAACTTTTGTATTTTTTTCGTATTTTTTTAATATATATTTCAATTTATTTTCAATCTCTTCTCGATTTTTTATTCGATTATACCTTCCGGTAACCTGCCTCACCCAATGTGATACGGAATCGCTATTATTTTCAATTTTAGAACACATTCAAGAATCTCCAGAAGCTAACCAGCTAATTAGTTACAAACTATTTAGTCATTGTTAGCCACTGCTAGCGGCTTTAACCTTCTGCACAGATACCAGCCCTGTTTTTAGCCTGGATAATACTCGCCTGTCTACCAATATTGCTTGTCTACCAATATCGGACTGTCTCTCCACAACAACGCCAGATTCTTGCCGTAATCAATGGACCACTACTTCTGAGCTAGCTTGCAGCTCGCAGCTCGCAGCTAGCAAGCTCACAGAATCCTGGTTTAGGAAGGCCACCAAAAATTCAGAGATTTCCATACCCAACTATAACATTTTCCGTCAAGATAGAACTGCCAAAGGGGGAGGAGTTGCAGTCTACTGCAGAGATAGCCTGCAAAGTAATGTCATACTTTCCAGGTCCATACCCAAACAGTTCAAACTTCTAATTTTAAAAATTAATCTCTCCAGAAATAAGTCTCTCACTGTTGCCGCCTGCTACCAACCCCCCTCAGCTCCCAGCTGAGCCCTGGACACCATTTGTGAATTGATCACCCCCCCATCTAGCTTCAAAGTTTGTTCTGTTAGGTGACCTAAACTGGGATATGCTTAACACCCCGGCAGTCCTACAATCTAAGCTAGATGCCCTCAATCTCACACAAATCATCAAGGAACCCACCAGGTGCAACCCTAAATCTGTAAACAAGGGCAACCCATAGACATTATCCTGACAAACTGGCCCTCCAAATACACCTCCGCTGTCTTCAATCAGGATCTCAGCGATCACTGACTCATTGCCTGTATTCGCTACGGGTCCGCAGTCAAACGACCACCCCTAATCACTGTCAAACGCTCCCTAAAACACTTCTGCGAGCAGGCCTTTCTAATCGACCTGGCCCGGGTATCCTGGAAGGATATTCACCTCATCCCGTCAGATGAGGATGTCTGGTCATTCTTTAAAAGTAACTTCCTCACCATATTAGATAAGCATGCTCCGTTAAAAAAATGCAGAACTAAGAACAGATACAGTGGGACAAAAAAGTATTTAGTCAGCCACCAATTGTGCAAGTTCTCCCTCTTAAGAAGATGAGAGAGGCCTATAATTTTCATCATAGGTACACTTCAACTATGACAGACAAAATTAGAAAAAAAATCCAGAAAATCACATTGTAGGATTTTTAATTTATTTATTTGCAAATTATGGTGGAAAATAAGTATTGGGACCCATTGTCGCAACCCCTATTACCAGCCTGTTCAACCTCTCTTTCATATCGTCTGAGATCCCCAAGGACTGGAAAGCTGCCACGGTCATCCCCCTCTTCAAAGGGGGAGACACCCTGGACCCAAACTGTTACAGACCCATATATCTATCCTGCCCTGCCTATCTAAGGTCTTCGAAAGCCAAGTCAACAAACAGATCACTGACCATCTCGAATCTCTGCTGTGCAATCTGGTTTCCCAGCCGGTCACAGGTGCAACTCGGCCACGCTAAAGGTACTAAACGATATCATAACGGCCATCGATAACAGACAGTATTATTGTGCAGCCGTCTTCATCGACCTGGCCAAGGCTTTCGACTCTGTCAATCACCATATTCTTATCGGCAGACTCAGTAGCCTCGGTTTTTCTAATGACTGCCTTGCCTGGTTCTCCAACCACTTTGCAGACAGAGTTCAGTGGGTCAAATCGGAGGGCATGTTGTCCGGTCCTCTGGCAGTCTCTATGGGGGTGCCACAGGGTTCAATTCTCGGGCAGACTCTTTTCTCTGTATATATCAATGATGTTGCTCTTGCTGCGGGTGATTCCCTGATCCACCTCTACGCAGACGACACCATTCTGTATACTTCTGGCCCTTCCTTGGACACTGTGCTATCTAACCTCCAAACGAGCTTCAATGCCATACAACACTACTTCCGTGGCCTCCAACTGCTCTTAAACGCTAGTAAAACCAAATGCATGCTTTTCAACCGTTCGCTGCCTGCACCGGCACGCCTGACTAGCATCACCATTCTGGATGGTTCCGACCTAGAATATGTGGACATCTATAAGTACCTAGGTGTCTGGCTAGACTGTAAACTCTCCTTCCAGACTCATATCAAACATCTCCAATCCAATATCAAATCTAGAATCGGCTTTCTATTTCGCAACAAAGCCTCCTTCACTCACACCCCCAAATGTATCCTAGTAAAACTGACTATCCTACCGATCCTCGACTTCGGCGATGTCATCTACAAAATGGCTTCCAATACTCTACTCAGCAAACTGCATGCAGTTTATTACAGTGCCATCCGCTTTGTTACTAAAGCACCTTATACCACCCACCACTGCGACCTGTATGCTCCAGTCGGCCTGCCCTCGCTACATATTCATCGCCAGACCCACTGGCTCCAGGTCATCTACAAGTCCATGCTAGGTAAAGCTCCGCCTTATCTCAGTTCACTGGTCACGATGGCAACACCCACCCATAGCACGCACTCCAGCAAGTGTATCTCACTGATCATCCCTAAAGCCAACACCTCATTTGGCCGCCTTTCCTTCCAGTTCTCTGCTGCCTTTGACTGGAACGAATTGCAAAAATCGTTGAAGTTGGATACTTTTATCTCCCTCACCAACTTTAAACATCTGCTATCTGAGCAGCTAACCGATCGCTGCAGCTGTACATAGTCCACCGGTAAATAGCCCACGCAATTTACTTACCTCATCCCCATACTGTTTATATTTATTAACTTTTCTGCTCTTTTGCACACAAGTATCTCTACCTGCACATGACCATCTGATAATTTATCACTCCAGTGTTAATCTGCTAAATTGTAATTATTCGCCTACCACCTCATGCCTTTTGCACACAATGTATATAGACTCTTTTATAGACTGATTTTCCTCAGGTTTTAGCCTGCAATATCAGTTATTTTTTACTCAATTTAACACAATTTTGACAGTTTTGGAAACTTTAGAGTGTCTTCTATCCTAATCTGTAAATTATATGCATATTCTAGCATCTGGTCATGAGAAATACGCCGTTTACTTTGGGAACGTTATTTTTCCAAACATAAAATAGTGCCCCCTAGCTTCAAGAGGTTATTAAGCTTTTTCCACAACTTTGGAAGTATGCTTGGGGTCATTGTCCATTTGGAAGACCCATTTGCGACCAAGCTTTAACTTCTTGACTGCTGTCTTGAGATGTTGCTTCAATGCATCCACGTAATTTTCCTTCCTCATGAGCTATCTATTTTGTGAAATGCACAAGTTCCTCCTGCAGAAAAGCACCCCCAGACCATGATGCTGCCACCCCGTGCTTCATGGTTGG